>NW_028270184.1:39201551-39384008 GCF_037043375.1 Chiloscyllium plagiosum
CATAAGTCACTAACGTTGTAGGAAGTAAGTTTGGCTTTTCATGCAAAAATGATTGATGTACCATAGTTGGTATATCTTTCCTAATGGTTGTGTTTTGTTGAGAGAGTATTTGGTGCATTGTGTACAGATTTGGTCTGTTTTTTTTAAGTAATGATTTCTTTGTCACAGAGAGAGTGCTAAGGAGTTTCACCAGACTAAACCCTGGCATGATGGTATCATGAGGAGAGAGTGCAGGATCTCTGTGTTTAATTTGCAGCGCTGTGAGAGAATAAGAAGTTGAAACTTGATGGTTACGGATGGACACTCATTACATTCCAAACAGCTGAATAGGGTCAAAATTCCACCTATTCATTGGGTGTTTGATTCCCAAAATGTATATGTCTCTGCAGAGCCCTCATTTCGATTAGCAGAAAGTTACAGGCTCTGAACGAACTCTGGACACTTGAATGCACAGTTAATGTGTGACACTGTACTGAATGTCACTTTGTACACAATCCTGTCAACCGTCACAATACCTTCATTCTGAAAGAGTTAACAATTCTGCACCAGCTTCGGATCTCCACAGAGACCATGGGTCTGCTTTCTTGAAGATGGTTAATAAAGTTGGCGTCATTCCTACTACCAGAAAACTATATGAAAGTAGCTCATAGGTAGCATGAGTAATTAAGCCATGTGGACCAGTCCATCTGTTCAGTCACTGCTCCATTTGTTTGTGATGTTGGAGCATCTCTGAACCTTCCTGTTCCTGTATTAGTGACTTGAGAAGCTGAATAACGCCTTCCTGTTCCTTATGTAAGGGACTCCGGGTGTGAAATGGTCTCTTTCTGATCCCATTTAAGTGACGTGTGGGAGTGAGCATATTCTTTATATTCCTGTGCAATAGGCAGGAGGGACTGAATGAGTTACTACGCGTCCTGTCCAATAGTTTGATGGACTAAATAACTTCACCATATTCTTGTGAACACAGATTGTGGTGCTCCGTTTACTGTGGAAATGTGCAGTGTCTGCCATTGCTGTTACATGAATGTTATCTAGGCTTTAATAGCATGAACTTGAATGGTGTTCAGTTCTGTTTGCACATGGACACTGACTGAGATGAGTAGGGACAACTTGTTCTGAACATGATGTAAACTTCTGCAAATATCCCCACTTCTGCTTAGTTTGGACTCAATGGTCTGAATGGGCTCCTCCCATACTCTAGTTATTCTATAATGACCGACTGGAAATGCCTGGGCAGAGGGAGCTATCCTGAGGATCTCCTACAAATGTGTCTCATGGCTGAGATGATTGATGTCCGCTGGTGATAACCATCTTCCCCTGTGCTGTGAATGACTCCAAACAGTGGAGAGGTCACAATCGGTTCTCATTAAGTGCGATTTTGCTCAGGATCCTTGATGTCATCCTCAGTCTAATACTGCCTTGAGTTCAGGGTCAGTCTCTCTACCTGAGCCCATGTGTTCCCTCTTCTGTTCATATCAATAGGTCATGGTGTAGATTCAGAGAATGTTTTCTTTAAACAGAGGGTAGTGAAAGTCAGGAATTCCCTTACACAGAGAGTTAGGGGAGCTAAATCACTGAAAGGTTCCAGTGGTGTTCTGCAGAGATCATTTCTGGGACTTCTGCTCGTTGTGACTTTTATAAATGACTCGGATGAGGAAGTGGAAGGGTGGGTTAGCAAGTTTGCTGATAACACGAATGTTTCTGGAGTGGTACATAGTGTGGAGGGCTGTTGTAAGTTGCAATGGGACATTGAATAATGCCGAGCTGGTCTAAGAAGCGGCAGGTGGAGTTCAAATTGGAAAAGTGTCGAGTTCAAATTGGAAAAGTGAATTTGAATGCAGAATTCAGGGTTATCGGCAGGATTCTTGGCAGTGTGGATGAATAGATGGAACTTCGGTTCTATATCCTTAGATCCTTCAAAGTTGCGACCTAAATTGACTGGGTTGTTAAGAGGGCGAATGGTGTGTTAGCTTTCATTAACAGGGGGATTGTTTTTAAGAGCTGCGATGTTATGCTGCAGCTCTATATAGCCCTGGTTAGACCACACTTGACATATTGTATCCAGTTCTGGTCACCCAATTATAGGAAGGATACGTCAAACTTAGAAAGGGTGCATTGGAAATTTACCAGAATGCTGCCTGGACTGGAGGGCAGGTCTTATGAAGAAAGGTCCACAGAGCTAGGGCTTTTATGAGTGGCGTGAAGAAGGATGAGACCTGACTAGATAGAGATAAACAAGATTATATATATATATATATATATATATATATATATATATATGATAGCCAGAGACATTTTCCCAAGGCAGAAATGGCTGTCAGGAGGGGGCATCATTTGGAGCAAAGTTTCAAGGAGATCTCAGAGGTCGGTTCCTTACACGGAGATTGGTGGATGCATGAAATGCACTGCCAGCAGTGGTATTTAGTCAGGTACATTAGGGACATGTAAGCGATTCTTACATAGGCACATGGGAGGATAGTACAATGTAGTGTATGTAGGCTAGTAAGCGGCACGTGGGCGGCACGGTGGCACAGTGGTTAGCACTGCTGCCTCACAGCGCCAGAGACCCGTGTTCAATTCCCGCCTCAGGCGACTAACTGTGCGGAGTTTGCACGTTCTCCCCGTATCTGCGTGGGTTTCCTCCGGGTGCTCCGGTTTCCTCACACAGTCCAAAGATGTACAGGTCAGGTAAATTGTCCATGCTAAATTGCCCGTAGTGTTAGGTAAGGGGTAAATGCAGGGGTATGGGTGGGTTGCGCTTCGGCGGGGCGGTGTGGACTTGTTGGTCCAAAGGGCCTGCTTCCACACTGTAAGTAATCTAATCTAGTCTGAAGTGAGTGTAGGATAATAGATCGATGCAACGTCGAGGGCAGAGGAGCCTTTACTGTGCTGTAATGTTCTATGTTCTATCTTCTATTTAAAGTGTGGTGTAGATGAATTTTGACATGTCAGAGAGGTGAGAGCTGTGAGGAATCGGGCATTAAAGAGGATTTGCGACCTGGAGCAGATCAGCCATGATCTTAGTGAAGGGCAAGGCAGGATTGGGGTTTGAACGATTTGCTCCTGTTTCTGATGTACTCCGATTCTGTTATTGGAAGGTTAGTGAGTGTTACTTTCCTGGAATGAATGTTATTGAATATTGCAGTCAGGCATACCAGAGGATTCTGTGAGCCATCTCTAGGTGAGGTCTGGGGGCTGTATTCACAATGAATCTGGGTCTACAACATGGACAACGAATAGGGCCCACGTTGCAGTGAGGGAAAGCTCTGTAAAGAGAGATGAGGGGCGTCTTTCATTTCCAGTCTGAGTTTTCCAGTTGTATTTTCCTAATCTCCCAAACCGTGTGGGGCTGAATAGTCTTACTTGTTCCTGCGTACTAGGTTAGAGCACTAAGTGGAAATTAACTGTTCCTGAATAGCAGGTTTTAGGGGCTGAATGGAACACAGAGACATGGGACTGAGGAGCAGGAGTGGGTCATTAGACACATTGAGGCTTCTCCACCAGACACAAAGATTGTGGCTGATCAAGTTGTGGTCTCAGTCCCACCTTCCTGTTTGTATCACATTATTACTTCTCTACTAACTCAGCTTTGAATAAATGTAAACAAAGAGGAATGTCAAACTTCTGGGGAAGAGAATTCCCACTTGAAAGGTCCTTTTAGAATTTTCCACATCCTTCTGATAGAATCAGAAAGTCATACAGCATGGAAACAGATCCTTTATTCCAGCTTACCCATGCCAACCAGTTATCCCAATCTTATCTAATCCCATTTGCCATCATTTTCTCCATATCCCTCTGAACCATTCCTATTTATGTACCTATCCATACGTATTTTAAACATGTAATTGGACCCGCTGTCAACATTTTTTCTGACAGCACTTTCCCTGCACTCACCATCTTCAGCATGAAAATGCAACTGCTAAGGTCCGCTTTAAATCTTTCCCCCAAACCTCCAATTTATGCCGTATAGTTCTGGACTCCCTACCCTGGGAAAAATACATTGGCCATTCAGATTATCCATGCCCCACAGGATTTGAAAAAACAATTTCATGCCACCATTCACCCTCCGCCAGTCCAGGGAAAGAGGGCTCAACTTATTCATCCTTTCCATGAAGCTCAAACCTTCCAGTACTGGAAAACCCTTGAAAAACTTTTCTGTGTCCTCTCAACATTCTCCCAACAGGAGAGCCAACCGAATTGTGCACAGTATTCTTAAAGTGGCCTCACCAGTGTCCTGTCCAGGGCAAAGGTGCCACATTAACTCGTGTACTCAATGTTCTGACCGATTAAGGCAAGCGGGCCAAACATGTTCTTCACCATCCTGTCTATCTGCGACTCTACTTTCAAGGAACTGTGAAGCTGTACCCGTAGGTCTCTTTGTTCAGCAACATTCTCCAGTGCACGACATGGTTTAACTTACTGAAAATGCAAAAACCTCACAAATATCTAAATTAAACTCCATCTGCCAGTCCTTGGGACTTTGATGGGGACAAGGGTGCCGCTGTACTCTGAGTTAATCTTCTTCACTGTCCGCTGCACCACTTTGTTGATGTTATCTGGAAACTTACTAACCATGCCTCTGATATTCAAATCCTAGTCAGTTGCATCCATGATAAAAAGTAGTGAGCTCAGCACTGATTGTTTCAGCACGCCGCTGGCCTCAGTCTGGAAAACAATTTGTTACCTTCAAGACAATTTTGTATCCAATTGGTTAACTTTCCCTGGATTCCATGTGACCTACCTGCTTGCAATGAGTAACCATATTAAACGCCTTGCTGAAGCCAGTGTAAACAAATTATACCACAGTGCCTTCATCAATCTTCTGTGTCACGTTCTCAAAATACTCAATCACATTAATGAGACATGATCTCCATCGCACGAAGCCATGTTGACTACCCCAAACCAGTCCTTGTCTTTCTAAATGCACGTAAATCCTATCCCTCCGATACCCCTCTAACAACCTACACTACACTGACGTTAGGGTCACTGAATCGATCATTAATTGTGTTTTAGATCACTGTTCCCTTTTCTAGTCCCATTCCTCCACTGGTCACAAAATAATTCAATAATAATTATGTTGGTGATATGGCCAATGATATAGTTCTCAGAGAGTGTCAGTGTAAGGAACAAGTCAGACAGATTTCTTTAATCTGCTCCAACAACATATTTACGACTAAAACAAAGTTACTCAACCTATGATGTAAAGACGAATGATAAGTGGATATTGCAAATATGTACATTGGTATTTCGCTTTGAAAAATACTGAGGCACAAACACACACACTCGTGATTGATAACAAACTGGAAATGAAAATCTCTGCCATGTTAACTTGAAAGAACTTTGTCCAAATATTACTAGAACTCATGACAAAAGGAAAAATAAGATTTTGGCCAAAATGTTATCCTACTTGTAGAGTCAGAGAGTCCTCCAGCATGAAGACAAACCTTTGGCCCAAACTGTTCCATGCTGACATAAATGTCCATCCACGCTAAACCTATTTCTCTGCACTTGGCCCATATGCTTCTGAACCTTTCCTATCCATACATTTGTTCAAATGCCTTTTAAATATTGTTAATGTAATTGCCTGAACCACTTCCACTGACAGCTCATTCCAAATACGTACCACCTTCTGTGTAAAATTTGCCTCTCTTGGTCTCTTTTATGTTTTTTTACCCTCTAAACGTAAACTGATGCACTCCAGTCCTCGATTCCAAAACTCTGGGAAAAAAAATACTGAGTTCAATCACTACATCCATGCCTCTCATGATTTTGTACAGATATTTTTTAAGAACCCACCCCCACCACAACCTGCCGCCCCCCCACCCCCTTTCAATCTCTATGGAGGGACAGAATTGTCTCCTCCTGTCTCATTATAACAATTCTGACTGGCTGAAAGGGGTCTTCCTTTCTCTGTGTGTAACAGCCTCGAGATGTGAACTGGGAGGACCACACATGGGATAGGAGCAGCAGTAGGCCATTCGGCCCCTCCAGCCTGCTGCACAATTTAGAAGCATCATGGCTGGTCTGACTGGAGCTAACCACCCCCTTCCTGTCTGTCCCCATTAAATATTGACTCTTCTGTATATTAAAGGTCACTTAAGGTCAGCCTTGAATATCTTCAATGACCCAGTCTTCACTGTTCCCTGGGAATGACCGCGCCATAGGTCACACAGTCTGAAGGAGAAAGGAACAACGTTAACTCAAATGTTAATGGGAGACCCTTTAATTTGAAAGTGTGCTAACCTCACAGCAAGTTACCTCCTCTTTTCAGAAATAAGCGCAAAGAAAATGGCAACAGTCATAGACCATTCAGCCCCTCAAAACTATCCCACAGTCCCATTGACTGTTCAGTCAAGTATTTATCAGTCAGCCTCCATCGCACCCTCGGAAAAAAAATTCCTGTTATCTTAAGGCCATACACCATAGGAAATTGAAATATGGGATGGAAATGTGTTGCTGGAAAAGCGCAGCAGGTCAGGCAGCATCTCGGCAACAGGAGAATCGACGTTTCGGGCATTAGCCCTTCTTCAGGAATGAAATTGAAATATGGCCATTTTACTCATCAACTCTACTTTGCTATTCGGTCCTGCCTGACATGTTTCTAAACACAATTCTCCCGCCTTTTCACTGTAACTCTGGATACATGTTTTAATAAAACAAAATCTACCTCTGTATTAAAGACATGGCTTTGGATGTGTAGCCATATGTCTGTACGTGTGTGTGTGTGTGTACATCTGTTTAATGGCAGGAGACAGGGTGGTAGTGGAGTGTGGTGTGTGTGCGTTTCTGTGTATATCTGTTTAATGGCAGGAGACACAAAATAATATTCTGTTGATACATCACATGAAGGAAATTGGTGACATTGAAATGAAGCCACCATCATTAACCATGAAAAGCCTATCTGCTTGCCTCATGTCCTTTCAAGAATGTAATGGGTTATTCTTCCCTGGTCAGACCTCTATGTGACTGGAAACCCACAGCAAAGTGTTTTACTATTTACTGTCCAGTGGAACAGCTGAACCAGCCACTCAGTACAAGATCAAGTCTACACACATCTCGTGAGGGAAGAACAAAAGGAAAGGGAGGTCCCTTCCTCTGCCTCTTTCCTGTATGCCTTCAGCTCATTCCCATTCAGGTAGATGACCATTCCCCATTTTAAGTCAATCTTTCTTCGTCTATCACCGAGCATGATGTTCTTCTCTGGTGCTGCCTTTATTGATGATGACATACAGATGTAAGGAATTTCTTAATTCCACATCGTTCGCAGTGCATTGAGAAGGAATGAGTCTTTTTCATGGCACAGGAAAGAAATGGAGTTGAGTAAGTGTGGAAAAATAGTTATTGTGATCAACCTTGAGAGTGTTGTTGAAGCAGTCTATGGGATATTGCGGGCTGATTTTCTCTCCTTTATAAGGAATGATCACCTTGCCACAGAAAGAGTGCAATGGAGTTTCACCTGACTAATCCCTGGGAAAGTGGTACCATGAGGAGTGAGGGGAGATTAACCTCTAGTGCTGTGAGAGAATGAGAGGCGATTGCATTGAAACTGGAGTGGGAGGGACAGTCACTCACGATGTATAAACAGACACTGATACGGTGATAAATTCCATGTCTTCTTTTTTACTCAGGTAATTCAGTCTTCGAATAAACTCTCCCTACGTTAATACAGTACAGTTGGTATGTGATCCTGCACTGAACGTCACGTTAGCCATAATCCCGACAGAAGCCACAATTACTTCATTCGAAAACAGTAAACTATTCCCACCAGCTTCTGACGTCCATGGAGAACATGGACATGTCTTCTCGGAGAATGAAGATGCCTCCTTGAGACTAGACACAAAACTTTTCGTTTCCTTCCTCACTGCCAGCAAACCACATTGAAGTATCATGTGTACCACAGGCATAGGAGCCACGAGCAACATCGTGAAGCCATCTCTGAGTGCAGTCTCTGCTCCATTGGTTTGTTATATTGGAGCATCAATGACAGCCTCCTAGTCCTGGATAAGTGTTTCAAGGGGTTGAATGGCCTTCACCTGGTCCCATGGAGCAGGCTCAAGCGTCTAATTGAGCTCTCTCCCTGTTCCTGCTTAACAGCTTAATGTGCTAACCAGACCCCTCCTCTTACTGTGCAACATGCAGAAGGATTGAATGGGCTATCCCTCTTTTTGTTCAGTTATTTCGATGTGATGAACGAATTCTAGATATCTGTGTGCAACAAGCTTGAGGTGCTGAATGAGCTCCTCTTTTAACTTTGGAAATGTGCAGTATCTGGCTACCAATCACAAACATCTTCCTTTGTCCTCTGAAAGACCCCAACCAGTGGGGAGGTTAGACCTGATCCCAATTAAGCTAAAATAATTAGGTGGTCCCGATGACTTCCTCAGTCAAATACTGCCTTGATATCAAGATCATTCACTCTTCCCTGAGCCCCTGTGTTTGCCTCTTGTTTCAATCAATCGGTGATGGTGTCTGCGTCGGGAGTGATTTCCTCTCACAGAGGGAAATCAATGTCAGGAATTATCTGGGCTAGGAGTTAGGGGAGCTGCATCACTGAAAGTATTTAAAGAAGAGGTAGATAAGATTTTTGACTTGACAGAGAGCAGAGGGGCATGAATAATGGGACATTAAAGAGGAATTAATGGGACTCGGCAAATGGTGGCGATTCTGCTGAACTGCTGTGGACATGTCTGCCTAACAGCCAAGGCAAAGTGGTGTTTTTTTTGCCATTCCTGGCCGATTTAATGTGGTGTAATTATTAATTAAAAACCTTACAGAACACATATGTGTTAGTATTTGGGAGTGGGAAGGATACCAAAGGGAAAAGGAGCAAGCAAACAGCATCAGGGAAGACCCTTCCCTGTAGCACCAGGCATTCCAGAGACTGCTGCAATAGCAGCAGCCTCTCCTGAACCCCTCCGGGGACTCACAGGAATTGGCTGCGACGATGGAGAGAGTTACTTTGAAAGTTGGCGCTGCGACTGAAGAAATCCTTGGGGAGATTCCTGCCCAGGTCCAACCCATTGCATCCAAGCTGCTGAAGCATGAGCTGGAGATCCAGTGGCTCGTGGTGAGGCTGCAGGAGGTGGAGGGTCCAACTAAGGCCTCGAAAGTTGCGGTGGAGTCCTCATCCAGTCGGTTTCAGGTGCTGGAGCAAGAATTTGGATAAATCTCCAAATTGCCAGGCCCCCGCAAGGTGACAAAGGTGAGAAGCCTTTCATTGAAAGCTGGGTGTCAATCGTTTTGGGCCTTCACGTCGAGTCCAGCAGGCTTCAGATTGAAAGGGATTATTGGGTGACAGTGCACAGGGCAGGGACGGTGCAGAGCCCCGCTTGGTCCTAGTGCACTTCTTTTCATATGAAAATAAGTAATAAGTCATAGAAGTTGCCAGATCCGTGGGAAAACATCCGCAGGCGCTGCTGTACAAGGGATCAAAAATCATGCTTTACCAGAATCTCTCTGCAGCTGTTATTCGAAAGAGGAAATCCTTCAATGAAGTTAAAAAAAGGCTGAGGAACCTGTGCATCCAATACTCCATGAGATACCCCGCAGTACTTCGTTTCAGCCACGAGGGCTCAGTTTATACATTTGACTCAGCGGGTAAGGCTAAAAACTTTGTGGACTCTTTAAAATAGATGGATTGGCCTGAAAGATACGGTTAGTGTTTCTTCTTATTTCTATTTTTCCCCATGTTTTTCCTTCCCAATTTTATTCCTTCCTTTCTCCCTAATAATTTCCTTTTTGGAAAGGGAGCAAAAGACTTTGGAATAAGTTGTTACTTTTTTTAATAACTAGATTTTCTGATGGGAAATTTTGTGGATGTTCTTTGTTGTCTCTCCCCATTTTTGTTTTTTTCTGCTTCTCTTTTAGTCAAAAGTAGGGGTGACATGAAGCCAGTGACGGGTGGAGTGCACATCCTGACTTTTCCTTATTTTTGTTGATTTAAGGATCATCTTCTTGTTTTTTTTCTCAGGACTAAGGCTGGGGCACAGTCCAGGTTTGAAGGAGATTGGAAGGAGGAGATGGGCAGGGAGAGTGCCCCCTATGGGCAGGGGGAAGAGTCTTCCATTCAAGGTTTTATAGTTGGTCTTCTTTGTAGTTTGTCTGGTACGAATAGTTGTTAATAGTTATGATAGAGTAGTTTTTGTATATATAGTTTTTCAATTCTATGAATCTTTATTTACTTATGTTCAGCATTTTGTAAGCAGGGTTCTCCCTCTGAGGGGTTCAAGGTTGTCTGAAAGGGGATATGGCTAAGGGTCTTATTAAATGGTGCACCTGGAACATTAAGGGAGGTCATTCACCAGTTAAAAGGAAAAAAAAAAGGGTTTCTAGCCTTAAGAGGGAAAGGGTTGATATCGCTTTGTTGCAGGAAACCCATCTTGATGTTGGGGAACACCTAAAATTACAACAGGGGGGTTATGACCGGATATTCCTTTCATCCTTTACTAATAAAAGTAGGGGAGTGGCGGTACTTATCCAGAAAACCCTTCCGTTCACATTATTAGAGCCAGCGAAAGATTAGCAGGGACGGTTTGTGATACTTAAAGCCCTGATACATTGGAAGGAAGATAGCGTTTTAGACATCTACTGCACTCCAGTGCATCCCCTCAAATTTTTGATTGACGCTTTCTCTAATTTGAGTGCTTATGGAACACGGCACATTATTATGGGGGGATTTTAATTGTCGTTTGGATCGACAGTGGACAGGATGCTTTGTGGTACCCCAAATATTTCTTTCGAAGACTATCAGGTGGTTGACCTATGCAAGAAGTTGGGGCTGTTGGATATTTGGAGATGTCTTCACCCTACTGGCAGGGACATCACCTTTTTCGCAAACCCACATAAATACCACATGAGAATTGACCTTTTTCTGGCGCTCTCGGCTCTTCTGAAATCAATTATGGGTTGTAAAATTGGGAATATAGCTATCTCTCATCACGCGGCAGTATATTTGGAGATAACGGCCAAGAGTGAAGGGCCAGGTTTGCAGCATCGGCATTTGGGCCCTTTTCTCCTGAAGGATCCCAAATTTGAGCAATGTTTTTTGAAGGAGTTTCAGGAATTCTTGACTATCCACTCAGGCATGGCTCGGAGTCCGTCCATGCTATGGGAGACTGCTAAGGCCTTTGCTAGGGGATTAGGTATTTCCTATTTGGCTAGCCAGAAATGACAGAAGGAGGAACAGCAGCGACTGCTTGAGACGCAGTGGAAAGCTACGGAGGCGGCACATTTTGCACGGCCTTTGGTCACTAATCTACAGCAGATCACTGCCTTCGGGCTGCCTTGAATTCAATACCGGCACAAAACGGAAAGTAAGACTTGCTTTTCCTAGACAAAGGCTGTTCAAACATGGGGAAAGGCCAGGGAAGTATTTAATATACCTGACTCGGAAAAAGCGTGCTCCCAAATCCAATAGCGCTGGGGTCCATACATACGAGGCTAAAAAGATTAATGGAGCTTTTCAGTGCTTTTACTTTGAATTGTATCGGTCTTAAAGTTGCAAGGACAGGAGGGCTAAAATGGAGACCTTTTTTCAGAACCTTGTCCTCCGAGGGGTAACCTTAGAAGAGGCCGCTCTCCTTAATGGCCCATTGACAGTTCGGGAAATAAAGGAGGCAGCAAGGCAACTTCAGAGTGTGAAAGTGCCTGGCCTTGATGGTCTTCCGGGTGAATTTTATAAGGAGTTTATAGGGATTTTGTCAGGGTCAATGTTAGAGATGTCCAATCACTCCTATATGCATGAATGACTATCACCATTTTTGAGAGAAGCTAATATTTCCTTAATTCATAAGAAGGGAAAGGTTCCTGAGGATTGTGCCTCATACAGGCCCACCTCCCTATTAAATTCACATTTCAAGATTCTGTCCAAGATCCTGGCGCTGAGATTGGAAATGGTGCTGCCTCATATTATTAAATGGGACAAGACAGGCTTTATAAGGGGCAGTACGTCCTTTCATAATGTTGGAAGGCTGCTGAATGTGGTCCAAGTTTGTCAGCAACGATCTGTTCACGGTTTGGTGATTTCCCTCGGTGGAGAGAAAGCATTCGACTGGGTGGAGTCGATGTTTCTTTTATGTCTTAGAACAGCTTGGGTTGGGTGAAGCCTTTGCTAGGTGGGTGGAGGTTTTATATCGCCACGCTCTGGCCGTGATCATCACCAATGGGGTGAAGTCTGGGAATTTTATGATTGGTCGGGATAGGTGGCAAGGCTGCCCCCGCTCACTGTTGTTGTTTACGCTGGAGATAGAGCCGCTGGCAGAGGCCATTAGTCAGAATGTCCACATAACTGCTCCGGAGTGGGATCCAGGGCACACAAGATTACACTGTATGCGGATGATGTCCTTCTGTTTTTCTCGATCCCGATGACCTCCGTACCTCATTTGATACAATGTATCAATTCATTTGGGGCTATTTCAGGATAACTTTTCAAAATCGGAGGATATGCCTTTGGGGAACCTTAAGGATGTGCCAGAATTTGAAGGTGGCCCTAAGTTCCCTTTTAAGTGGTCATGGGTAGAGTTCCGGTACCTAGGCATTTTTATTACCCCCAAGTTTGATCTGTTATTCCGGACTAACTTGGTTCACTTGCTCGACAATATCAGGCGAGATCTTCAGAGATTTGAGGCTTTTCCAATTTTATGGCCGAGCCGAATATGTCTCATTAAGATAAATGTTCTTCCTCGTTTACTTTATAGAATGTGCATGCTCCCTATATTTTTTCCAGGTCAACGCTGTGGAAACTTATGGGGTGATTTGGTTGCTTTGTCTGGTATCATGGGCGGCTCCTCATCAAACTTACAAACTTGCAGTTGCCACATGGAGGGGGAGGAGTTGATTTCCCAGACATCAGAAGATATCAATGAAGTTCCCTGCTGTCCTGCGTCTGCGAATGGATGGGTAACGATCCAAACTCAATATGGTTGGATATTGAGGCCTCCCAAGCAAAGTACCCTCTTATTAATCTGTTCATCATGGATAAGATGAGGTCAGTTATGGACCACTTCGGAACCCCATTATTACAGTCAGGACTTGGAGTGCAATGCGTCAGAGTGATCTATGACTTTGCCATTTACACCTATACTTGCATGCCAGGGTTCCGACCAGGGATGATGAACTCAGGGTTCAAACTATGAACAGCGAGAGGAGTTTCTAGTTTGGGAGACTTGTTTGACGGGGAGGTTATGATGTCTTTTGAGCAACTGAGCTACAAGTACGGGTTGCCCAGCAGAAGCTTTCCGTTTTTTTTTCAGGTTATGGACTTCATCCAGAAGAAGACTACGCTTCTCACTAAGCCCGATAAGCCCGATACAGAGAGGATGTTGCTACATTCCACAAGCACCCTTTCGGTTAGTGCCCTCTATCGCCTGCTGGGTGGCAGGGTCTGGCAGGATATTATCCGTTTATGTGAGGTCTGGGAGGTAGAGCTAGGAGTGCAGATCTCTTCTGAAACATGGGAGAACATATGGGAGAATAGTCAAAAGATCATAATATGTAAAAAGGACATGCGCTGCACAGTTAAAAGTTCTGCACAGGGCTCATCTGGCACCAGAACATCTGGCGAAGTTTAAAAAAGTGGCATCTTCAGTTTCCCCCAAATGGAAAATAAGTGTAAGTACTCTTACCCATTGCTACTGGACATGCCATAGGCTCTGTGTTTACTTGAGCGCTGTGGTGAGAGAGATAGGGAGAGTATTGAGGGCTGAAGTCAAACTAGACCAGATATCTCTCCTCTTAGAACGACCGAATTTACCATCTTTAGATGGGCATGGGAAGAAACTATATAATATTCTTGCAGACTGTGCACGGAATAAAATTCCGATGAATTGTGTCTGAGAAACAACCGGGCATGCTTGGATGTCAGAAATAAATTATGGAGGACATTCACTTTTATTTATAAACATTGTGCAGCACACAACAGACCATTTTTGTAAGGCATGGCAGCACTACTTGATTTATATGGAAACGAATTTGCCAGTTGCCTTAACTATGGTGTTTGTTTAACCAGAATGGTTAGATTTGTTAAGCCCTGGGCCGTGTGTGTGTGTATATATATATATATATACACACATACATATATATATGTATACACACACACACACACACACACACACACACACACACACACACACACACACACACACACACACACACACACACACACACACACACACACACACACACACACACACAATGCACCGGTTCCTCTGTTTGGGAGCTTTGCGCCGAGCACAGCTGTTCTGTATTTTGTGGGTTTTTTTGGTGATGCTTTGCACAGTGTTAGGGTTGTTTTGTATTAGTGGGTAGGTTAATAATTAGGAGACAATTGTTGTATTGTAATTTTCTTTTTATTATAATGATAATTGTTATTAATTGTATTTTACAATAAGTTTATATGTTTGGAAAGTTAAAAATTGCAAATAAATATATTTACCAAAATAAAGGAAAGATCTTGACGGAGTTATGCTGAAAGGTATTTGAATTTTGGAGAGACTAGAATATGTCACTTGCCAGTGATATTAGGAGTAGGAAGGTAGTACAGAAAAAAAATCAACCTGGCCAAAGATCTGGTTGGGGAGACAGCACATCTGATACGTGGATCGTTGGAATTCCCGAGTCGGTGAGATATACACAAGAAAGATGGATGGACCTGAACTGGTAGCAATCTCCGATATGTGGATCACTGGGTTTCCCGGGTCAGTAGGATCGACACAACATTCTAGATTAAAGTGGTGCTGGAAAAGCACCGCGGTTCAGGAAGCATCCGAGGAGCCGGAAAATCGACGTTTCAAGCAAAAGCCCTTCATCAGGAATAGAGGCAGAGTGCCTACAGGGTGGAGAGATAAATGAGAGGAGTGTGCGGTTGGGGAGAAAGAATCAGAGAGTACAGTAGTTGAATGGGGTGGGGTGGATGTGATAGGACAGGGAGGAGGGTGGGGGAAGGTGGCAAAGAGTACAATAGGTGAATGAGGATTGGGATGGAGGTGATAGGTCAAAGAGGAGGGGGGCAAGGTAGAAAAGAGTACAATGGGTGAATGGGGTGAGAATGAACGTCAAAGAGGAAGGTGGAGTGGATAGGTGGAAACAAAGATAGGTAGGTAGGTCAAGTTATGGGGACAGTGCTGAGCTGGAAGTTTGGAACTGGGGTGAGGTGGAGGAAGGGGAAATGAGGAAACTGGTGAAGTCCACATTGATGCCCGATGGTTCCGAGGTGGAAGATGAGGCATTCTTCTTCCAGGCGTCGGGTGGTGAGGGAGCTGCGGTAAAACAGGCCTAGGACCTCTATGCCCTCGGCTGAGTGGGAGGGGGAGTTGAAATGTTTGGCCACAATGTGGTGTGGTTGATTGATGCGGGTGCCCCAAAGATTTTCCCTAAAGAGCTCTGTGAGGAGGTGTCCAGTCTCCCCAAAGTAGAAGAGACCGCTTCAGAAGCAACGGATACAGTAAATTATACTGGTGGATATGCAGGTAAAACTGCGATGGATGTGAAAGGCTCCTTTGGGGCCTTGGATGGAGGTGAGGGAGGAGGTGTGGGCGCAGGTTTTGCAATTCCTTGCCGTGGCAGGGGAAGATGCCAGTGTTGTTGGGGGCCGTGGACATGACCAGGTAGTCAAGGAGGGAATGGTCTTTGCGGAAGGTGGAAAGTTTTGGGGAGGGAAATATATCCCTGGTGGTGGGATCCGTTTGTAGGTGGCGGAAATGTCGGCGGATGATTTGGTTTATGCGAAGGTTGATGGGCTGGAAGGTGAGCACCAGGGGTATTCTGTCCTTGTTACAGTTGGAGGGGTGGGATCTGAGGGCGGAGGTGCGGGATGTGGACGAGATGCGTTGGATAACATCTTTAACCAAGTGGGAAGGGAAATTGCGGTCTCGAAAGAAGGAGGCATCTGTTGTGTTCTGTGGTGAAAATAGTCCTGCTGGGAGCAGATGCTGCGGAGGCGGAGGAAATGGGAATATTGGATTGCATTTTTGCAGGAGGTAGGGTGGGAAGAGGTGTTATCCAGGTAGTTGTGGGTATCGGTTCGTTTGTACCACTCTAATCTAGAATCTGGTTTCCAGCATCTGCGGTCCTTGTTTTTACCTAGGATCTACACAAGAAGGATGGGATGGGCCTGAACTGACAGCAATCTCCTTGCATGCAGGTTTGCTATAGTAACGCAGGAGGGTTTAAATTAGTATAGTCCGTGTGGTCGGGTGGTGGTGGGGTGTAGATGGAGTGAGAACCAGAGCAGAAGGTCCACAATACAGTGACTGAGGAGGAATTAGAGACTAAAACCAGTGCAGCTAAGACCAGCAACACAGAAGCAGAGGGCACTGAACACAATGGGACTTGCAACCTGAAGTGTGATTAGTTTCACGTGAGGAATCTAGCAGGTCAGAACTTGGAGCTTGGGCGAGTACATATACTGACAATGTACATATTACAGAGATTTCTTCAGAGAGGGACGAGAGAACAATCAATCCAGTGGGTCCAGATATAGTTGTTGGAATATGCAGTGAGTGGCTTGAGACAGTTGTTCAAAATTAAATAATTATTCAGCACTCTGTCGAAATCGGACCATGTGTAATGCAATGTACAGATTGAAGTGACAAATGAGGAAACTCGATTTGTCTGTTTACAATATTTTCTGATTTACTGATAGTCTTTTGTAATCTCCTGTCATCGGAAAACAGCAGCAGAGAATTTACATCAGAGAATTTCAAACCAAATATCACGTCAGTATCTGATGTGTTTGGCTGAAGTGTATTTATTTCAATGCAAGGATTATTATGGGTAAACAGATGAATTTAGAGCCTGAATCCGTACATGGGACTACGATGTTGGAAACATTATAGGGACTTGGTTGAAAAAGGGACAGGACTGGCTGTTCAACTTTCCAGGGTTTTGTTGTTTAATATGAGCTAGAGGGGAAGGTAAAAGAAAGGTATGAGTTGCATTACTAATCAGGAAGAATGTTACATCTGCACTTAGAGAGGACATACTGGAAAGCTCATCTATTAAGGCAACATGAATAGAGCTCAAAGATAAGATGGATGCAAGCACTGTGTTAGGATTACACTGTAGTCTCTCCAACAACCACCAAGAGATAGAGGAACGAATAGAGAGGCCGATTACGGAAAAGTGTATTAAATAGAGTTGCCATAGTGAGTGACTTTAACATCCCAATATTGACTGGGAGTCCCTTAGAGCAAGAGGCTTAGATGGGGTAGAATTTGCTAAGTGCATCCAAGAAAGTCATTTGCAGCAGTATGTGGTTATTCTAACTACAGGAGGAGCCATACTGGACGTCGTATTAGATAATGAGTCTGTCCAGGTGACTGACCATTCAGTGGAAGATCATTTTGGAAACAGTAATCACAACGCCCTCAGGTTTGAGATAGCTACGAACATGGAATAAGTCATGACCTTGTGGAAGTTAATAAATTGGCAGAAGGCAAATTACGCCAGTATAAGGCAGAAGCGAGGGGCTATTAATTGGGAGGAGCTGTTATCAGGCAAATCCACATTTTGAGTGGTGGAACTGTTTATTAAATACTGATTGCAATATCGTCTGGTAAATGTCCTTCCAACTGCTCGAATTTTAATCTATTTGTTTGAAAAGATCTTTCCAGGGCACGACATTTCAGAAAACAGGAAGAGATAATGAATGATTGTGTACTGTGTCCTTCGCAGGACCAGCTTGTTTTTCCAGGCGCTGAAATTCTTTATTGTGGGTCAGATAACCTCAAAATTAATACAGCACAGACGGAGGCAATTCAGCCCATTGTACATCCACAAACTCTCCAATTGCACTACCTGAAAGCAGAGAGAGTTATTTGAGACAGACTGAAAGAGAGAGGGAGAGAGAGAGAATGAAACAAAAAGAATGTGAAGGGAGATCAATAGAGTGGAGAGAAAGTGGAGCGACAGACTGAGTGAGCGGAACGGGTGTTAGACGAGAGTGAAGCTGGATAGATCAGGATGCAGCATGAGAAAAATAGACAGAAGATGGAAATTGTATTTAGAAATTACCCTGGACTGCAAGCCCTTTGTCTGGTGCCATACCCTGTGAGCACTGTGCTGATACTGGCTGTCTTCCCAGATCATTTATCACCAATAACATCACAGAGCTGGGTTGCTGACAGTTACAAAGTATCCAATAGACCAATTGATTGTTACAGGGAGAAGGTGCATTAACTTAAATAGACTGGGCGAACAGCAGCAGGAACTGGTAACACCCCGAGATACTGTGTGTGGGACTGGACCAGAGAATCTCAGTGAGGGAGATCACTGACAGAGGGGAAGTCAGCTTCTCAGCTGTGGGCCGAATAATGATTGATAAAGCTTGCACAACACTTCCATGGTTTTGTAACTCACATTTCAATTTAGACAGCTCAATCTTATCTGTTTGTATTTTCCATATTTTGGACTGTAGGAAAAGTCATTATGTCCCTGTATTTCGTGTTGCATAAGCATATTTTATTACTGGGGAGGAAGGGACCTGTTCTGATGGGATGGTCTTCATCTGAACAATGCTGGGGCCAGAGTGCGAGCAAAACACATAACTAGGGATGCTTACAGATCTTTCAATTTTTTTTTTGGTTTTGGGTGGGGTTTCAGTTTTCAGGGAAATTAGAAAACTCGAAGTAAAAGACGACGTAACAATGCAGAACGCAGGAGGGGTTATTAAAACCTGTAGCACACGCACAAATAGGACAGAGTGTATTGGAAGTGTAAACAATCAAACTTCAAGCACACTGGACAGACAAATGACACTGAGAGGAGGGACGGTTAATACAGGACAGAGAGTATTATATCTGAATGCGTGCCGTATAAGAAACCAGGTAAATGACCTTGTGGTGCAGATTACAATTGGCAGAGACGTGCTGCAAGGGGATCAGGATTGACAGCTGAATATTCAAGGACATACGTCCTATCGAAAAGACAGGTGGAGTGGGGGGAGCGGTTGCCTTATCAGTAAGAATGAAAATAAATCAATCATAAGAATTCTGGTCTCCTTGCTATCGGAAAGATGTTGTGAAATTTGAAAGGATTCAGAAAAGATTTACAAGGATTGGACTACTTCAGCTACAGGGAGAAGTTGGACAGGCTGGGGCTGTTTTCACTGGAGCATCAGAGGTTGAGGGGTGACCCTATCATGGTTTAGAAAATCACAGGGGGCACGCATGGGATAAACATACAAAGTATTTCCCCTGAGTTGCGGGAGAAGTAGAGGGTATAGGTTTACGTTGAGAAGGGAGATATTTTAAAGGGACCAAAGGAGCAAGTTTTTTTCATACACAGGGTGGTGTGTGTATGGAAACAACTTGGTAGGAAGTGGTGGACACGGCTCCCATTCCAACATTTAAAAGGCATCTGGATGGGTATGTAAATAGGAGAGGTATGAAGGATGTAGGCCAAATGCTGACAAATGGGACTAGATTAGGTTGGGATATCTGGTCGGCATGGACGAGTTGGACCTAAGAATCTGTTTCCATACTGTACATCTCTCTGACTGTATGACTTAAAGTAGGGTCAGATGGCACAAAATCAGTGTGCGTAGAATTCAGTATCACCAAAGATTGAAAAAGAAAAACATAGTTGGTGTTATGTTCAGGATTCTGAAAAGTAGTCAGGAGCTGCGGCACAATACACACCAGGAGATAGAAAAGATGGGGAGAAAAGCAAAGTACTGTAGTCATGGGAGATTCCAATACATGGGGGGACTGGGAAAATCAGGTTGGTAGTGGTTTGCAAGAAAAACAATTTGTGGAATATCTTCGATAGGATTTTTTTGGAGCAGCTTGTGGTGGAGCCCACTCAGGAACAGGCAAAACTGGATTTAGTTTTGAGGCAGACTATTTAAGAGAACTTAAGGTGAAGGAACACACAGGAAGCAGTGATCATAATATGATTGAATTTATTCTGCAATTTGAGACGGAGAAGATAGAATCAGAGATAATGGTATTTCAGCTGAATAAAGGCAACTGCAGAGGCATGAGGGAGGAGCTGGGTAGAATTGACTGGGAGAGGACCTTAGCATGAAAAACAGTGGAACAGCAATGACAGGAGTATTCAGGAGACACGAAAGAGATTCTTCCTGAGAAAAAAAGAAGTATGGTATGGGGGTGGGGGGAGGGGGGAGGGGATGAAGCATCCATGGCTGACTAGGTTAAAAATCACACAACGCCAGGTTATAGTCCACCAGGTTTAATTGGAATCACACTAGCTTTCGGATCGCCACTCTTTCATCAGATGTTTGTGTCGAAAGTCAGGGACAGAATAAAAGCAAAAGAGCAAGCACATAATGTGACGAACGGCAAAGGAAAAGCAGACACTTTGGAAGCTCACAAAGACCAACAAAATAATAAATATGGAAGGAGGAGATTAAATATGAGTGTAAGCTTGCCAATTAAATCAAGGAAAATTGTAAGATTTGTTTTAGATATATAAAGGACAAAGGCGAGACAAAAGTGGGCATTGAGCTGCTGGAAAATGGCACCGGACAGACGTAGTGGGGAAGAAAGAAATGGCTGAGGACATAAATAATTTCCCAAAAAGACAAGAGTGTGAAGAGACAAAGCTCAGTATGTCACCCATCGCCAAGGCAAACATGGTAGAAAAGCTAAATGGGCTGAAGATGGATAAATCACCTGGACCAGAAGGACTAAACCACAGAGCTCTAAGGGAGAAAGCTCAGAGGTAGTGGAGGAGTTAGTGGTGATCTTTCATAAATCATTAGAACCAGGGAATATCCCAGAGGACTAGAATAGCGCTACCGTAAAATCTTTGTTTAAAAAAGGAATAAGGCAGAAGACGGAAAATTACAGACCAAACAGCCTAACCTCAGTCGTTGTCAAGATCCTGGAACCGACCGGGAAGGATGAGATTTCTGAATATTTGGATGTATGTGGTAGTATATGACAAAGTCAGCATGGTTTCATTAAGGGGAGATCATGCTTGACACATCTGCATGAGGGATTAACGAGCAGCGTAGACCAAGGTGAGCCAATGGATGTTATTACCCGGACCTCACGAAGGCGTTTGACAAGTGCCTCACAGAAGGCTATTGATTATGATAAGGGCCCGTGGTGACAGAGGCAAGGTGCTAACATGGATAGAAGCTGACTGCTTGGCAAAAAGCAGGTATTGGGGATAAAATGGTTCTTCTCATGATGGCAGCCAGGGACAAAAGGTGTTCTGCAAGACTTAGTGTTGAGTCAGTGTTGAAACTTTATTGCTGGAACAGCACAGCAGGTCAGGCAGCATCCAGGGAATAGGAGATTCG
This sequence comes from Chiloscyllium plagiosum, assembly GCF_037043375.1. Taxonomy (NCBI): domain Eukaryota; kingdom Metazoa; phylum Chordata; class Chondrichthyes; order Orectolobiformes; family Hemiscylliidae; genus Chiloscyllium; species Chiloscyllium plagiosum. Next base: position 39,222,817 of record NW_028270184.1, read on the forward strand.
ACGTTTCGGGCACAGGCCCTTCTTCAGGAATCTGTGCCCGAAACGTCGAATCTCCTGTTCCCTGGATGCTGCCTGACCTGCTGTGCTGTTCCAGCAATAAAGTTTCAACTTTGATCTCCAGCATCTGCAGACCTCACTTTCTCCTCCTTAGTGTTGAGTCAACCTTCAGATTTTACATTAATGATCTAGATGATGGAACGGAGGACATTCTGGCTAAGTTTGCAGACATTATAAATATATGTAGAGGGACAAGTAGCACTGAGGAGGCGGACAAGCTGCAGAATGATTTGGACAGGTTAGGAGATGCAGTCGCAGATGGAGTAAAACATGGGCTAATATGAGGTCATGCACTTTGGTGCGAAGAATAGAGTCACGGACTATTTTCTAAATGGGTTGAAAATTCAGATGTCTGAAATGCCAAAAGTCTTGTGAACCCAAGTCCAGGCGTCTTTCAAGGTAAACTTGCAAGTTAAGTCAGTAGTTAGGAATGTATATACAATGAAGGGATTTGTTTCGAGAGGAATTAAATATAAAAGCAGGGTTGTACTGACAAGGCACTAAAAGCTCTGGTCAAGCCCACATTTAGATAATTGTGTGCAGTTTTGGGCCCTATAGCTCAGCAGATATGTACTGGCCCTGGAGCGTGTTCCAAGAATGTTCACTGGAATGCTCCCAGGAATGAAAAGCTGAACATATGAGGAACGTTTGAGTGCTTGGATCGATATTCGATGGGGTTTAGAAGAATGAGGGGGGGGGGGGGGTTCTAACTCAAACTTGCAGAATACTGAATGACCTGGACAGAATGGATTTTGGGAAAATGTGTCCTTTGTTAGTAAACACTAGGATCCGAGGCACAGACATAGACCACAGCGAAGACCTTTTAGAACAGAGATAACGAGTAACTGCTTCAGCCAGAGCATTGTGAGGAGATGGAATTCACTGCCACAGAAGGCTGTGGAGACCAGGTCATTGAGTATGTTTAAGCCTCCGTAGGATACTTTCTCGATTGTAAAGAAGATCAAGGGCTATGGGGAGAATGGGTTTGAGAAATTCATCAGCATTGATTGATGTTGGAGCAGACTGGATGAGCTGAATGGCCAAGTTTCTACTCCTATGTCTTGTGGTCATACAGACTTTAGTAATATTGGCTCTCCTCAGTCCTCATTGTAGATGTATACTTGAATCTCTTCTTCAAATGATTTATGAAGAGAAACGTTCTAATACTGATGAATGGGCAATATCATGTTCCCTCACTCTCGTCTCAGCAGGCACGTCCCCCAATTCCATCTGTTTTCTCTCCTCCCCAACGCCATAATCACATTGAAGTCCAATAAGTGGCACTTCATCGCAGTTGATTGGCATTAATAAATCAACAGCATGACCCTCACCTGCCCTCTCTGATCTTGGAGTAACAATCTGAATTGCATTTGTCAGGGACAACTCTCTGTTAACATATCCATCCCGTTTGTCTATTATAACCCCATGTTGTTTTCGGCACATTTTCCTGTCAGATGATCGACTATAAAAGTTCTGTCAATATTTTATTTATATTGTATTGACTGATCACTAGTTGCAGACTGTATGTTGCCAATTATAAACAGAGAAACTCAATTATGTTCTGAGAATCCTCTGTCATGACTCGCATATCCAATTCAGACTGAGTGATAACACACAATCAATCTACTGTCTCCAACATTCCTTCCCTCAGTCACCCTCACATGTCCCATTTCCGAATGTGTAACTTGTATATGTTGTTTTGAAATTTAATAATAACCGTATTGAATTGAAAGGGGTTAACTGGAGCTATTTGTTCAGCAACTGTGATTAATATCTGTCGCTATGGATCCTATATGTGTCACTGGAGGATTAGCCTCTTCATCAAATAAGGACTGCTTCGATGTGATAGCCGATTGTATTAACAGAAGGATCACCGACAGCACTAATAGGGATCAGCAGCTCCAGAGAGAGGGGAAGGAGAGATCAGCAGCTCCAGAGAGAGGGGAAGGAGAGATCAGAATCTGAGAACAATAGACTGGAATGTTCAAACAACGGATCAGAATCTAGAACATTAGACTTGAATGTTCGAACAATGGACAGGAGTTTATCCGATGGTCTTTACTACGTTTCTCAGCCTTGGATATCATTAGCATCACGGATCGAAGATATCCTTTGGATTATACAAGGTGGTTACTATCCCATCCTCGCTATAGTTGGTGTTCCTAGTAAGTCATTCTCTTTGTGTATTAAACCGGGTTGAACTGTGTTTCTGCTCATGTTAGGTAAATGTTGGAAAAGGGGAAATCAGTGTCTTCACTTGCAATCAAAACCTCCCTTCGTGATAAATTCTATCAAGCAAATTAATACTTATAAATTGCTCATTGATATGCGAGAAAGAATAGAACTGTTCTCAAACTCCATAATCCTTATAGCTCTGTACAGATCTACATTTCCATATCCTCCACACTCACTAATCCTGCCCAGTACCACTATTACGATGCATCGGTCTACTCCTCAGCCTCAGTGCAACTTCTGAATAAACTTCTTTATTTGTGTCACTATGGAATCTGGATTCACCTGTTTACAGTCCCTTCTAACCACATGTCCATGACAAGATAATTGTACTTGAGATGTTTAACTTGTTCTCTCCATAGACAGGGAGATAGTGCATGTTGCTCAAGTCATTGACTCTTAAAGTAGAGGCACAGAATAATAATCTATTGATGTCTCATGAAGCAAAATGATGCAATTTAAAAGAAACCATCATCATTTATAATAAACAGAAGCCCATCTGCTTGCGTCATGTCCTTTAGAGAAGGCAATGGGTTATTCTTCCCTGGTCAGGTCTTTGTGTAACTGCAAACCCACAGCAATGTGGTTTACTCTTTACTGTCCAATGGAACAGCTGAACCAGCCACTCAGTTCAAGATAGGGATAACATGCTGGTCTGACCAGGGTTTCATATACCTCGTGAAAAAGAACAAAAGGAAAGATAACTCACTTCTGCTTCCTGTTTCCCATATTCCTACAGCTCATTTCCATCAGGTAGGTGACTATTCCTTATTTTAGGTGTATTTCATCCCATTGAGTCTGTCCCTGAGAGTGATGTACACCTCGATAGGCACCTCTGGTGTTGGTTTTTTTGACATACAGATATAAGGAAGTTGTAAATTTCGCATCAGTGGCAGTATGTAGAAAATTATTTTTTAACGCCATAAGAAAGAATTGGAGATGGCGAAGTGAGTGAAAGTAATTATTGTGATCATCCCTGAGTGTTGGTGAGGCAGTATGTGGGGCATTGTCCACAGATTTTCTCTCCTTTATAAGGAATGATCTCCTTACCACAGAGAGACTGCAAAGGAGTTCCACCAAACTAATCCCTGGGATGATGGTACCATGAGGAGTGAGTGAAGATTAATCTGTTGCACTGTGAGAGAATAAGATGGGTTTGCGTTGGAACTTCAGGGGGATGGAAAATCACACATGATGTTCTAAACAAACACTGATACGGTGATAAATCCCATGGCTTCTTGTTTTTTTTTTTACTAAGTTTATGAAATTCTAGATACTTTTAGTACCTCTGAAAACATTCCCCCCAACCACCCCCCCCCCCATATCAATGAGAGAGAGCAGAAATCCAGACTTTGAATAAAAACTCCACATAGTAATACAGTACATTTGGTGTGTGATCCTGCACTGAAAGTCATGTTATCCATAATCCCAATATCAACCACAATACTTTCAATCTAAAACAGTTAATTATTACCACCAGCTTCTGACCCCCAGCGGAGAAAATGGGTCTGCCTTCCCGGAGATGGAAGATGTCTCCTTGAGACTTGACAGAAAACATCTGGCTTCCCTCCTCACTGCCAGCAAACCACGTTAAAGTAGCACATGCTCCAGACAATGGAGCCAAAAGGAACATCATGATCTGCTCCTGTGATTTGTCATTTTGGAGCATCCGTGACATCCTCCTGTTCCTGTATAAGCCTTTGAGAGGCTGAATGGCCTCTTCCTGGTCCCGTGGAACAGTTTCGAGAGACTGTCTCGGCTCTACCTGTTACTGTTCAACACTTCGATGTACTGACCAGACCCCTCCTCTTCCTATGTAACAGGCAGTAGTATCGAAAGTACTGCGACTCTTCCTGTTCAGTAGTTTCGATGGGCTGAATGCTAACTCATATTCGTGTGTAACCAGCTTGAGATACTGAATAAGCTCCTCTTTTAACTATGGAAATGTGCAGTGTCTGGCCGTGCTATTACATAAATGTTACCGATACTTTAACAGCACAAACCTGACTGCTGTCCAGGTCTTGCTGTACATAGACACAGACTGCTACAGGAGCTGAGCGGTGAAAATGTTCTGAACAATGTGTGATCTTCAGAGACCATCCCCATTTCTGACGTAATGATGGGGAAGGACATTGATGACGCAGCTGAAGATGACTGTGTCGAGGAAGCTACCCTGAGGATTTCCTGTAGGGATGTCCCGGGACTTAGAGGATTGATATCCACCAACCATGAAGATCTTCCTCTGTGCGATGGCTGACCTCCCAGTGGTGAGATTGTGGCTGATTCGTATTAAATTTAATTTAATCAACGTTTCCTGATACCATTCTGAGTCAACTCCGGCCTTGATATCAGGGTCTGTCACTCTTATATGAGCTGCTGTATTCACCTCTTTTTAACATACAAATAGGTTATTGTGTATGGTTAGGGAGTGTATAACTTTCTCACAGAGGATAGTGAATGTCAGGAATTATCTGTTCGAGAGAGTTCGGGGAGCTAATTCACTGTAAGTATTTACAGGGGAGGTAGGTGGGTTTTTGACCTGCCATAGAATTGAGGGACGTGAAGAATTGGGAAATAAAGCAGCGTTGAGAGCAACAGTGGATCATCCATAATATTATACAATGTCACGGCAGGCCTGATCATTCAAATTGCCATTCGATCTGTTCCTTATGTTCTCATATTCTGTAATTAGAAAGTCAATGTTTGTAATTTTCCTGAACATTCCGTTATTGGATGTTGCAGTTAGAGAGAGCAAAGCATTTTATGAATCATCTCTGAGTGAGGTATTGGGACTGAATTCACAGTGAATCTGGGTCTGCACCATGACCAACAAATGAAACACAAGTTGCAGAGAGGAGACACTCTATAAATACACCAGAGGCATCTTTTGAGCCCAGCCTGGGTTTTGAATTAACATTTTCCAACCCACGCCAAACTGTGTATGACAATTGAGAAAGACAGAAGAAGATCCTGTATTAATGTGGACCCGGTATTTCCAGCAAGTGGCCTCCATCTATGCAAGAGCTGTGAGGGGCTGAATGGAATATAGGAATACGGGACTGAGGAATAGGAGTGGGCCATTAGGGACTTTGCCTTTGCTCTGCCACGCACTAAGATCGTAGCTGATCTGATTGTGGTCACAGCAGTACTTCTGTTGTACGTGCATTATTTTCCTACATTCACTTGTCTCTCAAATATTTAACAGACACAACTTTGAATAAATGTAAGCATCCAGGCACCACACACTTCCGGGGAAAGGAATTCCCACTTGAAGAGCCCTTTTAGAATTTGTCATTCGTGCTCCAATCAATGTTGCAGGGTCAGTGTTTCCTTTTGCATTCACACTGCTCCACAACAAATTTCAAAGTTTAGTGATATGGCTCATGTTCGCCTGGCCCCATCTTCTACAAAAATGTGAAAAACATACACACCATAAGACAAAACAGAAATATGAAAGCCTTCCAGAGTTTCATAATAGTTGAACTCATAACAAGTGGATAGATGACAGACTGTCCCAAATGTTATTCTGTCTTCTGAAGTTATTAGATTAGATTCCCTACAGTATGAAAACAGGCCCATCAGCCCAACAAGTCCACACCGACCCTCCAAAGATGAACCTACCCAGGACAATTTCCCTCTGGCTAATGCACCGAACACTATGCCCAATTTAGCATGGCCTGCCCATTTTTGACCTGTGGGAGGAATCCGGAGCACCCGGAGGAAACCCACGCAGACACAGGGAGAATATTCAAATTCCACACAGACAGTCGCCGAAGGCTGGAATCAAACCTGGGACGCTGGTGCTGTGGGGCAGCAGTGCTAACCACTGAGATGCCATACCGCCAATTCTGCTCAGACAAGTTACTTGTGATGTGATTTCTCCCCAGAATAGTTGGAGTTAGCTGAATGCCCTTTGCTTCAGACGGCAGAGAGATTCCAATGAATCTCTCATCAGGGATTCTCCACGACTCATCAGGTAGAGGTGAGTTAGACATTTACTGTTGTCAGGTGGAACAAAAGAAGATAGAGGGATCAATCGGCTGTTGCTTCTCAGGCAGGGAGCATTGTTCTCCCTCTCTGTGTTGAAACAAACAATCATGTCAACTGAACACCAAACTGGACCTCGTGCACTCGTCCTGAACATTCTTTAGAATGGATGATAATGGACGATATGTAAGTGCATCATTGCTGTTGTTATACACAGTGCCTTTCATTAGCAAAAAAGAAAATTCTTGTTTTATAATTTGATGATATGCATATGCTTAATTTTTAAAAATCGTTTGACGTTTTCATAATATCTGTATTAAAATCAATACATTTTATTCTTAAAATTTATTCCATAGTTTTTGTCTCCTTGAGAAGTGGAAATATGCATCCAGCTGATTTTTCTCAAAATCATACATGCTTCTAAGTGATTTCTCATCCAAGTCCAAAACTGATAATGTTTCAGAACAAAAGGCCTTCATTCCAGGAAAGTGTGCACAAAACATTGTTGATAAGCTTCTAAACTTTTTTTTTAGGTTAAGGGATCAAAACTGCGCATAATATGCCAGGTGTGGTCTTAGCAACGCCCTGTACAGATGAAGACACGAAAAATGTGATACTGGAAAACCACAACAGGTCAGGCAGCACCCAACGAACAGGAGACTCGATGTTTCGGGCATATTACTGATGAAGGACTTATACCCGTGACGTCAATTCTCCTGCTGCTCGGATGCTGCCTGATTGGCTGTGCTTTTCCAGCCTCACACTTGTCGACTCTGATCTCCAGCATCTGCACTCCGGTATAGATGTTGTAAAACATTCCTGATTAAACCTGGTACCCTTTGCCAGAAACACAATCATTCCATATGGCTTTCAAATCACTTACAGCAAGTGCAGACTAACTGCATATGATTCGTGTACCAGGATCATGCAAACCTTCTGTATCACAGAGTTCTGCACTCTCTCTCCACTTAAATTGTTTACCATTGTTTTATCGTTCCATCCAAAATAGACAACTCGCATTATGCTATATCTGGTGAAGGTTTGCTCACTTACCTCCCTTTGCCTATATCACATTGATGACACACGACCTCCATTTGATGACATACTGGATGACCTGCTTGGTGTTTAAGCTAATTGGGCTTTGATATATTCAGTCCCTTCCTCCAGGTCTTTGATACAGATATTGAGCGTTGATGATCCCATAGTGATCTCTCAGGCACTCCACCTGTTACAGGTTTGTAATGTGAAAATAAGCATTTATCTTTACTCTCTATTTCCTGTTAGCAACAGCTTCCTGTGTAGCAGCTGAGATGTTTACATGGCGTCCTGTGCAGTAAAATGTACTCAATGAGCTAAAATGATTAATTCTATTTTCCTCTGTAACTCGTTAAATATGCAGAATGGTCTCCTCCAGTCTCATGGTAACGATAACGACTGGCTGAATGAGGTGGCCCCCTATCTTTGTCACATCTTCGAGGGTGGATGGAGGGCACAATACATAGGGTAGTGGCAGCAGTATATCCCTGTAACAGCATCGAGGGTGGATTGAGGGATCAACACATTGGGTCGGGCCAGCAGTATATTTCTGTAACCACATTGAAGGGTGGTTTGAGGGAACGACACATGGGGTGGGGCAGCAATATATCACTGTAACAACATCGAACGTGGATTACGAAAGCAACACATAGCGTAGGGACAGCAGCATGTCTCTGTAACAGCCTCGAGGGTGGATTGAGGGAAAACATATGGAGTAGGAGCATTCGGTGCCACCAGTCAGAATGCTCATGACTGATCCGATTGTGTTTGACCATCCATCTGTTTCCAATAAATATTGACTCTCCTGTCCAGCAAAGATCAGTCGAGCTCAGCGTTGAATATCTTCAAAAACCGAGTCTTCACTGCTCCCTGAGGATGAGGACCCTACAGATAGTACAACATCAGAAGTGAAAGGGGCGACCTTATTTCAGTGTGGGACCTGTTATTTTAAACTGTGTTAACCTAACATGAAATCGCCAACTCTTTTGAAACACAAGGACAGAATAATTAGGCATGGACATAAACCATTCAGCCCTCTAAACCTGTCTAATAGGACCACTGACCCTTTTCAATCAAATATGTATTAAACTCATTCTCTGCTCCTGTCCCAGGAAGGGAATAACTGATAGCATGATACCACACGAGCATTAAAAACGCAGAATTAGGACATTCGGTCCATCGACTCTGAATGCCATTTAATACTGGCTTAGAGATTTCTCAACATCATTCTCCTGACTACTCTCTGTAAGTCTTGACATGCTTATTCGACAAAAAAAACCTATCCATCTCCGTATTATAAGCACTAGTGTCTGTGTCTTTGTGGGTCCGTATGTGCACTTGTGTGTGTTTGTTCATGTGTCTGTGTGTTTGTGTATTTATGTGCTGACATCAGTTCATCTGCGTATTAGCCTGTGCGTTTTACTTGTGCTTGTGTCTCCGTATGCCACTACTTGTGTGCGGTTCTATCTTCGTGTAAGTACTGTGAGTGTCAGTATATTAGCGTGTTTACATATGTCTCTGAATATTTTTGGTTCTGTATCTCTCTGCAATGAGATATTTGTTGTTTTGGGAGGGAGAAAATTATGAGAACAGACAGCGTAGTTGAAGTGCGAATTGCCCTTCACTGAAGATTGTTTTTTACTCAGTTGGAGGGGCATGGATATCACGGAATCTCCATACGACACGTCCCGGTCCACTCCGGCTCATAGCAGGGTCCTTCCCACATGGTGGGGGGGGGGGGGGGGGGGGGAGGTGGAGGAGGGATCAGATATCGGGTCCTCCACAATCTGGCCTGGCCCTTTCTCTCCTATTACAATCCGTTTCTCCTGGAAAGGGAGAAAGGGCGGGGGGAGGTTGTGATTGTGGGAGTGTGTGGCCCTGCTGTTAGTGGAGGGGGAGGGGGAATGGTGAGGTGTCCGGAGGGAGTCAGTCCACAGTGTTGTATCCATGCAAGGTCATTAGTGTTGGGAGTATAGTGAGGGAGAGAGAGTGCGCGGAGTGGGGGTGGGGTGGGGTGGGTACTGAATTCAATAGTGAGAGTGGTAGTGCGTGAGCCTTATTTGGAGATAAAAGTGTGAGCCTTGTTAGGGGGTAGGTGCTATAACAGGTAGTGAGTGTGAGGGCGCAGAGACAGTACGGTGACAGTTTATCTGACAGAGTGGAGAGGATATTGATGCTTGCCCTGTGCTGCTGGTCATTTCTTCAGATCATGTCAGCGTCGAGGTGACCCTCCCCGAATGTCTTGTCCAAGTCTATCACTAATAACGCCACAGACTCTGTCCCTCATATTACACAGAATCAGTTGGCGTATTATGTATCTAAACCAATGCTCTCGTGCAAATTCTGTGCATTGTATACTCTGACAATTAGAGATGCAAATATTGTGGGTGCTGCAGTATTACTGCATGATCTCAAATTGCATCTAAACTGCATTAACTAAGTGACTGCTAATGTTGTGAAAAATAAATTCCATAAGCGTATAACAGGTTGGTTGAAGAGTATGTTGTGACTCAAACAAGAGAGCAGATAATTTTGGATTTTGTTATGTGTGGTCAGAAGGACTCATTAGTAACCTTGCTCTGAGGACGAGAGACGTTAATATGTTGTATTTTACACAGCACCAGCATACAATATAGAACGTTTGAGCATGAAGTGGTAGACACGCAATGGTTGTTAGAGTCATAGACTCATGGAGCCCTGCAGCATGAAGACAGGCCCTTTGGACAAAAGTGGTCCGTGCCGACCGAAATGTCCATCCTGCTAATTTCATTTCCCTGCCCTTGCCCTTATTCTTCTAAATCTTTCCTATCCATGTATTTGTCTAAAAGCCTTTTGAATGTTGTTAATGTACATGCCTCAACCAAACCGCTGTCTGCTAATTCCATATGTGTGCCAATCTCTGCATAAAAAAGTTGGCACTCAGGATCATTTTTTATTCTTTCACCTCTAACCTGATGTCCTCTAGTCTTTGATTCCCAAAACTGGCAGAAAGAACGAGTGCATTCACCTTATCCATGCATCTCATGATTTTATACTTTTCTATACGATTTCCCCTCAGTTTCTTACACTCAAAGGAAAATGTTCTGGCCGGTCCAAACTCTCCCTGCAACTCAGACCGTCGAGTACTGGCAATATCCTTGTAAATTTCTTCTGTCCTCTTTCCAGTTTAATCACATCCTTCCTATGGCAATGTAAACAAAACTGAACACAATACTCCAAGTGCATGCCTCACCAGCGTCCTGTCCAACTGCAATATAACTCGCTAACTTCTGGACTCAATGCCCTTACTGATGAAGGCCAGTATGCCAAAACCCATTTTTTACTGCCCTGTTTACGTGCAACTACTTTCAGAGAACAACGGACGTCAGTTCCAAGGACCCTCTGTTTCTCTACACTCCTTCAGGTTTTAACATTCACCACGAATCTCCAACCTGGATTTGACTTTCCAAAATGCAACACCCCACATATGTCTATATTAATCTCCATTTCCCATTTCTCGGCCCACTTCTCCAGCTGATAAAGGTCCTGCTGCAATTTCTGATAATCTTTCTCACTGTTCACAGTATTGCGTATTTTATTGTCTTCAGCCTAATTAATAATCATGACTTATCCATTCTCATCCAAATCATTGACATAGATAACAAAGAGTAATAGTCTCAGCACCGACCCCTGAGACACTCCACTAGTCACAGACCTCAAATCCAACAAGTATCCTTCCAGTATTCGCCTCTGCTTTCTACCATCAAGGCAATTGAGTATCCAATTTGCCAGATCCCCCTGGATTCCATGCCATCGAAGCTTTCAGAGCAGCCTATCATGTGGAACCTTATCAAAGGCCTTTCTGAAATCTAGATAGACTACGTCTACCACCCTACTCTCATAAACATTCCAGATCACTTCCTCAAAATAACGCGAAAAGAATTGTGAGCTATGATATCCTATGCACAAGGCAGTGCTGACTGCTCCTTATGAAACAGTGTCTTTTCAAATGCATGTATATGTTATCTCTCAGAACCTTCTCAAGGAAACTATATGTCACGGTTGTTAAACTAACTGGTCTATAGTTCACAGCTTCTTCTTCGCAGCCCTCCTTGAGCAAGGGCACAACGTTCACTACCCTTTTGTCTTCCGGGACCTCCCCCGTGGCCAGCGATGATGCAACAAGATCAGCCAGGACCCCTGCAATATCTTCTCTCACCTCTTGCTGTGTTCTTGGATACACCTGGTCAGGACCAGGAAATCTATAGAAATACTGCAATGACTGAAAAATACGTCGATTTCTTTAAGGTAATCACCAAAGAAAGAGCAACTGACGTAATGAAGGTTATCTTAATACATTAAAGATTATATATATCATAGGAAGTGAGTTCAGAAGAATTTTAGACATTGTGGCAACCGGAGAATTCTCAGAAATTTGTTTGTGTGGCGTTTGCATATTCTCCCCGTGTCTGTGTGGGTTTCCTCCGGTTGCTCCGGTTTCCTCCCACAGTCCAAAGATTTACAGGTTAGGTGAATTGGCCATGCTTATTTGCCCAAAGTGTTCAGGGATGTGTAGATTTGGTGCATCAGTCGCAAAATGTAGAATCGGATGGGAATGGGTCTGGATTGTTACTCTTCGGAGGGGCAGGGTGGACGTGTTGGTCCCAAGGGCCTTTTGCACACTGTGGGCTTTTAATGATCCTGTGAAAGAAGAATACGAAGACTACATAAATCTACAATCTGGTTTGCAAAGAAAACAAAATAAAAGCAAGGTCAAATGTGGAAGTTTGTAATTGGGAGAGGAGATTTATTATTGTGGAGAACCGGGAAATGGCCAAGAAAGTAACCAATTACTTTGCATCTGTCATCATGGAGGACGATCCAGAAAATCGATGAGAAATACCAAATGATCACATGGAACTTGTGGAACTAAAGACATAAAATCAATTCATATCAGGAACAAGGTAATAGTTGAAGGCGAGCATAGTAGTATTGGAGCTGGATTGAGCATTGCTAAGTCTGATGAGCCAGTTGTACTTCGTATCAAAATATTAGAAATAAATCAGCAATAGACGCATTAATTGTGCTAAAAACAATGACTGCCGATGCTGGAAACCAGATTCTGGATCAATGATGCTGGAAGAGCACAGCGGTTCAGGCAGCATCCGAGGAGCAGCAGCAAAATAGACGCAAATGCCCTTCATCAGGAATAAAGGCAGAGACCCTGAAGCGTGGAGAGATCAGCTAGGGGAGGGTGAGGGTGGGGAGAGGGTAGCATAGAGTACAATGGGAGAGTGGGGGAGGAGATGACGGTGATAGGTCAGGCAGGAGAGGGTGGAGTGGATAGGTGGAAAAGGAGCTAGGCAGGTCGGACAAGTCCGGACAAGTCAAGGGGACAGTGCAGAGCTGAAAGTTTGAAACTAGGATGAGGTGGGGCAAGGGGAAATGAGGAAGCTGAAGTCCACATTGATGCCCTGGGGTTGAAGTGTTCCGAGGCGGAAGATGAGACGTTCTTCCTCCAGATGTCTGGTGCTGAGGGAGCGGCGCTGAAGGAGGCCCAGCACCTCCATGTCCTCGGCAGAGTGGGGTGGGGAGTTGAAATGTTGGGCCACGGGGCTGTTTGGTTGATTGGTGCGGGTGTCTCGGAGATGTTCCCTAAAGCGCTCTGTGAGGAGGCGCCCAGTCTCCCCAATGTAAAGGAGACCGCATCGGGAGCAACGGACACAATAAATGATATTAGTGGATGTGCAGGTGAAACTTTGATGGATGTGAAAGGTTCCTTTAGGGCCTTGGATAGAGGTGAGGGAGGAGGTGTGGGCGCAGGTTTTACAGTTCCTGCGGTGGCAGGGGAAAGTGCCAGGATAGGAAGGTGGGTTGTAGAGGGGCGTGGACCTGACCAGGTAGTCACGGAGGGAACGGTCTTTGCAGAAGGCGGAAAGGTGTGGGGAGGGAAATATATCCCTCGTAGTGGGGTCTTTTTGGAGGTGGCAGAAATGTCGGCGGATGATTTGGTTTATGCGGAGGTTTGTAGGGTGAAAGGAGAGCAGCAGGGGCGTTCTGTCCTTGTTACGGTTAGAGGGGTGGGGTCTGAGGGCGGAGGCCCGGGATGTGGACGAGATGCGTTGGAGGGCATCTTTGACCACGTGGGAAGGGAAATTGCGGTCTCGATAGAAGGAGGCCATCTGGTGTGTTCTACGGTGGAACCGGTCCTCCTGGGAGCAGATACGGCGGAAGCGGAGGAATTGGGAATACCGGATGGCATTTTTGCAAGAGAGAGGGTGGGAAGAGGTGTAATCCAGGTAGCTGTGGGAGTCGGTGGGTTTGTAAAAAATGTCAGTGTCAAGTCGATCGTCACTAATGGAGATCGAGAGGTCCAGGAAGGGGAGGGAGGTGTCAGAGATGGTCCAGGTAAACTTAAGGTCAGGGTGGAATGTGTTGGTGAAGTTGATGAATTGCTCAACCGCCTCGTGGGAGCACGAGGTGGTGCCAGTGCAATCATCAATGTTGCGGAGGAAGAGTTGGAGAGTGGTGCCGGTATAATTACGGAAGATCAACTGTTCTACGTAGCCAACAAAGAGACAGGTATAGCTGGGGCCCATACGTGTGCCCATGGCTACCCCTTTGGTCAGGAGGAAGTGGGAGGATTCAAAGGAGAAATTGTTAAGGGTGATGACCAGTCCGGCCAAACGAATGGGTGTGTCGGTGGAAGGGTACTGTTGGGGACGTCTGGAGAGGAAGAAACGGAGGGCTTGGAGGCCTGGTCATGTCGGATGGAGGTGTAGAGGGATTGGATGTCCATGGTGAAGATGAGGCGTTGTGGGCCGGGGAAACGGAAGTCTTGGAGGAGGTGGAGGGCGTGGATGGTGTCTCGAACATTTCAACTCCCCCTCCCACTCTGCCGAGGACATGGATGTCCTGGGCCTCCTTCAGCGCCGCTCCCTCAGCACCAGACAACTGGAGGAAGAACGCCTCATCTTCCGCCACGGAACACTTCAACCCCAGGGCATTAATGTAAACTTCAACAGCTTCCTCATTTCCCCTTCCCCCACCTCATCCTAGTTTCAAACTTTCAGCTCCGCACTGTCCCCTTGACTTCTCCGGACTTGTACGACCTGCCTAGCTCCTTTTCCACCTATCCACTCCACCCTCTCCTCCCTGACCTATCACCGTCATCTCCTCCCCCACTCACCCATTGTACTCTATGCTACTCTCTCCCCACCCCCACCCTCCCCTAGCTGATCTCTCCACGCTTCAGGCTCTCTGCCTTTATTCCTGATGAAGGGCTTTTGCGTCTATTTTGCTGCTGCTCCTCGCATGTTGCCTGAACTGCTGTGCTCTTCCAGCACCATTGATCCAGAATCATTAATTGTGCTGTCGATGACTGTTTTATTTTCCTGTACATTCTGCAGAGGCTGGAAGTTAATAACTGTGTTCCAAGCATTGTAGATGTATGGAAGGGATTCAAGCATCTACAAAGGGAAGAAGAGATAGTGTGGAGAACTGCAGACCAATTAACTTGACATCTGTAGGGAAACCGATGGAATCTATTATGTAGGATGTGGCATTGGATATTTAGAAATTAACAGCAACATTGGAGAGAATCAGTATACACTGATAGAGTCTGACAGAGTCTTCATCATTGATAAACCTCAGAATGATTTGAACTTGTTTATTGCAACATAGAAATGGCATATTTCGATTTTCAGAAGGCTTTTTATAAGAACTCATGCAGTGAATTCATAAATAAAATAATGTGAATGGTAATTGGAGGAATATATAGAAGTGCAAAGTTAAAGTCAGGTTCGCCTTCATTTAAGAGAATCACAACATAGTCGGAAGTTCATGTTGAAACACTTTCACTGCTTGGTAATGAAACTGGACATAGAGTATTGAGTCCAGTGTTGGTGACCCACTCTGAGAAAGATTATACTGACCACGGGAGGTGTGCAATGGGCATTCTCCAGATTAATCCCTCAGATGGCGAGATTGCCTGATGTGGAAACTCAGTCTGTGTTCTTTAGTGTTTCAAAGAATGAGAGATGATCATAGTGAAATTTAGAAAAGTCACTAAACATATGACAAGTTAGAAATAAACAGGATTTTTCTCTGGCTGCCTACTCTACATTTATGGAGAAAGTGAGGTCTGCAGATGCTGGAGATCAGAGCTGAAAATGTGTTGCTGGAAAAGCGCAGCAGGTCAGGCAGCATCCAGGGAACAGGTGAAAGCCTCATTTCTGAAGAAGGGCTTATGTCCGAAACGTTGATTCTCCTGTTCCCTGGATGCTGCCTGACCTGCTGCGCTTTTCCAGCAACATATTTTCTACTCTACATTTAAGGCAAATAATGGCAGGTAAAGGATAGCCTATTTCAGATTGCAATAAGAAGGCAATTATTCATTTGAAGGGGACTGACTAACACAGCGACATGGAATCCCGCTGGCAGGACAAGATTAGGGAGAATCCCCAGATATTCTACTGGTACGTCAAGTGGAACAGAATAACCAGGGAACAGGTAGGACTCATTCGTGACTTGCCAAGTTGCATCCAAATCAACTTAGTGGTAGAAGACAGAAGGTCTACTGGTTGAAGTCTGTTTGTTTGACTGGAGACCAGTATCCAATCGTGTACCACAGGGATCTGCTAGGAAGCTAAGAGGGTGCTTCTCCACATATCCCTGAATGTGATTAAACAGGTTAATGCACAAGTTGACAAAGCATAGCGACCATAAACATAGCCTTTATTCATGGAGGCACAGATTATAAGAACTATGTAGAACTTTGGTTAGGCCAAATGGAATACTAGGTACATTTCTGGGAGTCACATTACAGGACGTATGTGATTGCACTGGAGAGGGTGCAGTGGAAATTCACCAGGATGTTCCCTTGGATGGAGTTGATCAGCTCGCGTTGTTTACTTTGAAGCAGAAAAGGCTGACAGGGACGTGCTTCAGAAGGATAAAATTACCAGAGGCATGGACAGGATGGATAGACAGCAGCTGTTCCTTTCAGTCAAAGGGCGAAGAACAAGGGAGTGCCATTTTAAAGTGAAAGGTTTGATGTTTCGTGAGGACTTGAGGATTGTTTTCATCCAGAGGCTGTTGGGGTCAGGAATGCACTTCCTGAGAGGGCTGTCGGCACAGGTAACCTCACAACCGTTAATAAATACATGGTCGTGCCCTTGAAGTGCCATAACATACATGGTTATGGGTCTCGTATCGGAAGGTGGGATGAATGTATCGTGCTGTATTTATGACAGTACAGAGCCAGTGCTTCTGTGATTGTATGGGTTGGATGGTCAATCATTGAGCAGCATAAGACAGAAATTGATGAGTTTCTGAAGAATGCATTAACTAGGGTTATAAAAGTGAACTTGTCTCCATGAGCTAGAACAGGGAAAGCTAAAAGTGTCTAATGCCCTGCTCCGTACCTGATGTTTCTGTGCAGTGTGCCGGAAAGCTCTGTCATTGTTGTCATAAGCTCTTAAACATTAGGAAGGCAGCATCTGTCTGGTTGTGTTTCCCGTTCCCTTTCCAAAGCTCGTTGCCGCTGTTCTGTCTGGTTTTATCCTTTAAGAACTCAGAGCAATTTGATACTATTGAGTGTCTTGCTTGGCCGTTCCGGAGTCCATTGCAGAGTTTATCACATGTCTGTTTGTCAGGAGACACTTGTAGGCCAGACCAGGAAGCACGGGAGATTCACTTCCTGAAAGTACATTGGGGAAGGAACAGATGTTTACAATGGACATTAGATTCAAGGACAATATTACTGGCACCAGATTTTATGTCTGGATATTTTCTTAATTGTTTTTAACTTCCACCAGTTGCCGGAGATTTATTCTGGCCTGGATCAATAATCCATTTTGCACAACAGCACCATCTCCACATGGGGACCTATCGGAAACCACACTGAGCACATTATTTTTGTGCTGCTTGACAGCTCTGTCAAAAAGAACTCCCACCAGTGCGACTATCGCGACGGGACTGAGGGCGTGGTAAATGGTAAGACTGTAATCATTCACTTGTTATGGGACTGGATATAGTTGAGGAACCTTCCACGTGGCCAGACAGATGTCAGAGTTGGAGCTGGAGTGAAACAGCTTCGCCAGCGACAAGACTTGTTGTGCAGCACAATCTTCAGTCCTATTGCAGGAATGGTGTCCAGGCGCATTGCCTTTGTCTTATCTACTCTGTTCAGCTGTTTCTTCATGTCACGTGCAGCGAATCGAATTGGTTGAAGACTGGCATCTGTGATTCTGTGGGCATCATGAGGAGGGTGAGGTGGATTATCGACTCCACACTTTTGGCTGAGGATGGTGCAGATATTACACCCTTGTCTTTACACTGAAGTAAAGGGCTGGGGATATTTATAGAGTCCTCTCCTCCAGTAAGTTGTATATTAGTCCATCGACATTGATGACGGGAATTGGACTGACTGGAGACTTTCGATCTTATCTGTTTGTCTCGGGATTATTTCCCCCTCTCCACCAGATGGAAGTTCCGCTGTTTATAATGTAACCAGTCAAGTCTGGTAGCTTTAATGGGTTGTCCTCAGGTTTATATACACATGGTTCTGACTCTGGCATGTTCACCCAAACTCGTCACTGAACCATCACTCGGCTTGATGATAATGGTCGAGTCATGGATTATCCTGGGGAAAAGCTTTGGATTGTGATTGAACACAATTCTGCTGCGGCTGCTGCTGTGATCTACAGCATCATAAGATAACCCAGTGTGAGCTGCAATATCTGCAAATCAATTCTACTGACCTTCCCCCAGTTCACACCGAGACCCGTTCACCTATCAGCCCTGTACTCAGTGACCTAACATGGTTTCTGATGTGCGAACACATCCAGTTTCATAATCTCATTCTGATGAAGGTCTCACCCTGACGTCACGCCTCCAATTTCTTACATTCCTCCGATACTTTAACATATTAATCTGAATCATTTCTTTTCCCGGAATACAATCTGCTGTGTTTGAAGTGAATGTTTTTTTCCTCTGTTTTTCTCCCTGACCATGATTAAGACCTCTGTCGTGTCAGTGATGCCAGCCTTGTGTCGTTTCAGAACCAATGAACTTGTGCACTTTGCGTTTTTGTTCCCTTCCCAATGTACAGCGCTCTGTGCTGGACAGGGCGTTTGAGCAGATTCAACACACGTCTTTGGAAAATGTTCAAAAACAGAAATTGCTGAAGAAACTAAGCAGGTCTGGCTGCATATTTTAGAGTGAAAGCTGAGTTCATTTTTCGGGTCCAGTGACCCTTCGACAAAGCTCCCACGTCCTACAGCAATTTGTGCATTTTTATTTCAAGGTATTCATAGTTATTTGTTTAATTGAAAATTTGTGCTGTGCCTATTGATTTCTGGACAAACTCAGCAGATCTGGCAGCATCTACAGAGGCAGAGAAACAGAATTAGCGTTTCAAGTCCAGTCTGACACTTCCTCAGAACTGACATAATTGGAAACTGGGCATTTAAGTGCCTTTCCAGAGGTGGGGGGGGGGGGGGGGGGTTGTAGGTGGCAGGTAATGAAGGGTGTGACAACCGGCAAACAGGCTTTAAGCAGTGGTGAACGAGAAGATGATATAAAATGAGTTTAAATTAAGATGTGAATGGGGGAAAGGGGTTCTCTCTGTTGAGTGCAAGCTAAAGAAGACACAACCACAAAAGATCATAGGGAGGCTATGAGGGAGAATGTTGAACATCTGGTATTATATAGATCTGGACAGAGATAAATTTTCACTGTAGAGATCATCACTGATGTCAGACAAAAGAATTCATGTGCTTGACGGCTTATTGGCACTAGTAATATTTTCATGCTGCCTCAGTATTGTAACAAAAGATGAAAACAAATAACAGCATTAAGTTTGGGCTGAGTGTTGTTTACCTGTCACTTTTAATATTGCTTCAAATATGCAGTGCTGATCTTTAAATTCTTGTTCTTGAAGTTAGTACCAGACGGAGTGTGGGAGGGCGAGGGGTGACATTATAGAAATTTACAAAATCAGGGAAGGCATGGATAGGGTGAAAAGCTAAGGTCTTTTCCACAGGATAGGAAAATTAAATCATAGCACCATGGGTTTATGGTGGAAAGGGAAGATTTTAAAGGAAGGAAGAGGGATTTTAGTTTACACAGAGGGTGACGTGTTTATGGAATGCACTGCCAGAGAAAGACTGGCAGATGCAAGTATAGATCCAACATTTGAAAGACATTAGGACAAACATATGAATGTGAACCGTTTAGATGCATATGTGCCAAATGCTAGCAGATGGGAATGGTTTAGTTTGGAATACCTGGCCGGCGTGGACAAGTTGGACCAAAGACTGTGTTTGTGTGTGATATGGCGGTATGAACATAGAAATCAAAGAAAAAGGAAGAAAAGATGTGATGTAAGCAAATTGGCAAGAAATATAAAAATAAACGGCACGAGCTTTTCCATGTAAGAAGAGTTCAAGAAGTGTGTGTGATCTTTGGTAGAAAGGAAGTCAGGAAAGTATATTCAAGACATTTGGAGTGTTTGACTGGGGAACTGGATACAAGGAGCAGACAGGTAATTTACACCAGCATTTTACATCGTTCCTCACAGGTGAAGGTGCTGTAAATATTTCAATGGTATAAACAAAATGGTAACAGGAGGGAAGATCTGGAACTTTCTCTAACAAAAGGAACAAGACATTTCTCAACAGATAAGACCAAGGGTAAACAGGTCATCAGCAATTCATAGCTGGTTTTAAGAGAAGTGGTCACAAAGTGGCTGATGGCACTGTGTAAAATATTCCATAACTCTCTGGACTAAAGGAGTGTTCCAATGAAACTGCAGACCCTCCATTGTGGTTCCTGTCTTCAAGGAACGAGCGAGACTGAAAGCAGGAACCACTTAGTCTAACCATTATTGCTGGGAATTGTGAGAGTCTATTATTAAGGAATGGACTGCAGGGCATATAGAAAAGCTTCACAGAGAGTCAGCGTGGTCATGTTAAAGGCGAACTTTAATTGGTCTGTAAAATAATGCAAAGGTTTTCTGGAGATCTATTAGAATGTAACAAGCGGCCTTGATAAATGGGGACTGGTAGACATAGAGTTATAGAGTCATCGAGATGTACAGCATGGAAACAGACCCTTCAGTTCAACGTGTCCATGCCGACCTGATATCCAATATAGTCCCACTTGCCAGCACCCGGCCCATATCCCTTCAAACCCTTCCTATTCATATACCTATTCAAATGCCTCTTAAATGTTGCAATTGCACCAGCCTCCACCACATCCTCTGGCAACTCACTCCATATACGTGCCACCATCTGCATGAAAAAGTTGCCCCTTAGGTCTCTTTTATATCTTTCCCCTCTCACCCTAAACCTATGCCCTCTAGTTCTGGACTCCACGACCCCGGGGAAAAGACTTTGTCTATTTATGCTATCCATAACCCTCATAATTTTGTAAACCCCTATAAGGTCACCCCTCAGCCTCCGACACTCCAGGGAAAACAGCCGAGCCTGTTCAGCCTCTCCCTATAGTTCAAATCCTCTAACTCTGGCAAAATCCTTCCAAATCTTTTCTGAACCCTTTCAAGTTTCACAACATCTTCCCAATAGAAAGGTGACCAGAATTGTACGCAATAATCCAATAGTGGCCTAACCAATGTCCTGTACAGCCGCAACATGACCTCCCAACTCCTGTACTCAATACTCTGATCAATAAAGAAAATCATATCAAACGACTTCTTCACTATCCTATCTACCTGCGACTCCACTTTCAAGGAGCTATGAACCTGCACTCCAAGGTCTCTTTGTTCAGCAACACTCCCTAGGACGTTACCATTAAATGTATAAGTCCTGCTAAGATTTGCTTTCCCAAAATGCAGCACCTCGCATTTATCTGAATTAAGCTCTATCTGCCACTTCTCAGTCCATTGGTCCATCTGGTCTAGATCCTGTTATAATCTGAGGAAAAACTCTTCGCTGTCCACTACACCTGCAATTTTGGTGTCATCTGTAAACTTACTAAATGTATCTCTCATGCTCACATCCAAATCATTTATGAAAATGACGAAAAGTAAAGGACCCAGCACCTTTCCCTGTGGCACTCCACTGGTCACAGGCCTCCAGTCTGAAAAACAACCCTCCAACACCACCCTCTGTCTTCTACCTTTGAACCAGTTCTGTATCCAAATGGCGAGTTTTCCCTGCATTCCATGAGATCTAACCTTAATAATCAGTCTCCCATGGGGAATCTTGTCACCATCCGCGCCCCCCGAACCCTGAGAGGAACACAATGACTCCACTCCCATTCTCCCATCTCCACATCCACTCCAGTTACAAGCTCCGCCCCCACTCCCATCTCCACACCCATACCGCTTCCCAGCCCCCAGTCCTGCCGACCTTTCATTATCCCTTCAGACATGTCCCTCATGGAGGACGAAAGATCAGTCCGTGGCAAAGGATTCACCTGTATCACCTTCCGCCCACGCATCATTGAATACACGCTGAGACGGCAAACACTTCTTCCGTCAACTCCGTGCTCAATTTTACAATCAGGACTCCCGCCCACCTTCCGAGGACCCCTTCACCCACCTCCGACACGCTCCTTCCACCTGGACACCCCGTGCCAGCCTATTACCCGCCCTTGACCATTTCCTTTCCATTTGCCGCTGGGATGTTAACCGCCTCAACCTGTCTATCTCCCTCCCCCACTCCAACCTCTCACCCTCACAACGTGCAGCCCTCCACTCCCAATTTTCCAATCCTGACCTCACCATTAAGACAGCAGACAAAGGGGGGGGTGGGGGCAGTGGTAGTCTGGCGCACTAAACTCTACAGCGCTGAAGCCAGACGCCATAAAGAAGACACCTCTTCCTACCACCCCCTCGACCATGACCCCACCCCCCATCACCAAACCGTCATCTCCCAGACCATACAGAACCTCATCACTTCAGGAGATCTCCCACCCATAGCTTCGAACCTCATAGTCCGGGAATCCCGCACTGCCCGATTCTACCTACTTCCCATGATCCATAAGCCTGACCTCCCTGGCCGACCATTTGTCTCAGCATGCTACTGCCCCACTGAACACATCTCTACCTACATCGGCACTGTCCTATCTCCCCTAGTCCAGGAACTCCCCACATACATTTGGGACACCACCCACGCCCTTCACCTCCTCCAAGACTTCCCTTTCCCCGGCCCCCAACGCCTCATCTTCACCATGGATATCCAATCCCTCTACACCTCCATCCGCCATGACCATGGCCTCCAAACCCTCCGTTTCTTCCTCTCCCGAAGTTCCCAAAAACACCCTTCCACCGACAGTCTCATTCGTTTGGCTCAACTGGTCCTCACCCACAACAATTTCTCCTTCGAATCCTCCCACTTCCTCCAGACCAAAGGGGTAGCCATGGGCACACATATGGGCTACAGCTATGCCTGTCTCTGTTGGCTACGTAGAAAAGTCCATCTTCCGTAGTTACACTGGCATCACTCCCCACCTCTTCCCCCGCTATATTGATGACTGCATTGGTGCCCCCGCGAGGAGATTGAGAAATTCATCAACTTCACCAACACATTCCATCCTGCCATTAAATTTGCCTGGAGCATCTCTGACATCTCCCTCCCCTTTCTGGACTCTCTATCTCCATTAATGACGACCGACTTGACACTGACATTTTTTACAAACCCACCAACTCCCGCAGCTACCTGGATCACACCACTTCCCAACCTACCTTCTGCAAAACTTCAATCCTATATTCCCAATTCCTCCGCCTCCACCGTATCTGCTCCCATGAGGGCCAGTTTCACCACAGAACACACCAGATGGCCTCCTTCTTTAGAGACAGCAATTCCCCTTCCCACATGGTTAAAGATGACTTCCAACGTATCTCATCCACATCCCGCCCCTCTGCCCTCAAACCCCACTCCTCCAACCGGAACAAGGACAGAACACCCTTGGTGCTCACCTTCCACCCTACCAACCTTCGCATAAACCAATTCATCCGCCGACATTTCCGCTACCTTCAAACGGACCTCACCACTAAGGATATATTTCCCTCCCCACCCCTTTCCGCCTTCACCAAAGACCATTCCCACCATGACTACCTGATCAGGTCCACGTCCCCCTACAACCCACCCTCCCATCCTGGCACCATCCCCTGCCACTGCAGGAATTGCGAAACCTGCTCCAATACCTCCTTCCTCACCTCCAGCCAAGGTCCCAAAAGAGTCTTCCACATCCATCAAACTTTTACCTGAACATCCACCAATATCATGTATTGTATCCGTTGCTCCCAATGGGGTCTCCTCTACATTGGGGAGACTGGACACCTCCTCGCAGAGCGCTTTTGGGATCACATCTGGGACACCCGCACCAATCAACCACACTGCCCTGTCGCCCAAAATTTCAACTCTCCCTCCCACTCAGCCGAGGACATGGAGGTCCTGGGCCTCCTTCACTGCCACTCTCTCACTGCCCGATGCCTGGAGGAAGAACGCCTAATCTTCTGCCTCGGAACACTTCAAACGCAGGGCATCAATGTGGACTTCGCCAGTTTTCTCATTTCCCCTTCCCCGCTCAGCCCAGCTTCAAACTTCCAGCTCAGCGCTGTCCTCATGACTTGTACTACCCGCCTATCTTTCTTTCCACCTGTCCACTCCACCCTCCTCCCTGACCTGTCACCTCCACGGAGAAAGTGAGGTCTGCAGATGCTGGAGATCAAAGTTGAAACTTTATTGCTGGAACAGCACAGCAGGTCAGGCAGCATCCAGGGAACAGGAGATTCGACGTTTCGGGCACAGGCCCTTCTTCAGGAATGAGCAGAGAGTGTTCAGCAGGAGAAGATAAAAGGTAGGGAGGAGGGACTTGGAGGAGGGGCGTTGGAAATGTGATTGGTGGAAAGAGGTCAAGGTGAGGGTGATAGGTCGGAGTAGGATGGAGGCGGAGAGGTCAAGAAGAAGACTGCAGGTCAGGAAGGCGGTGCCTGGCTGGAGGGATTCGGCTGAGACAAGGTGGGGGGAGGGGGGATGAAGAAACTGGTGAAGTCCAAGTTCATCCCCTGTGGTTGGAGGGTTCCCAGTCGGAAGATAAGTCGCTCCTCCTCCGACCGTCGCGTTGTTGTGGTTGGCGGTGGATGAGTCCAATGACCTGCATATCCTCGGTGGAGTGGGAGGGGGAGTTGAAATGCTGTGCTACAGGGTGGTTGGGTTGGTTCGTCCGGGTGGCCCAGAGGTGCTCTCTGAATCGCTCCGCAAGTAGGCGGCCTGTCTCCCCAATATAGAGGAGGCCACACCGGCTGCAGCGGATGCAGTAGATGATGTGGGTGGAGGTGCAGGTGAATCTGTGGCGGATATGGAAGTTTCCTTTGGGGCCTTGGAGAGAAGTGAGGGGGGAAGTGTGGGCGCAAGTGTTGCACCTCCTGCGGTTGCAAGGGAAGGTGCCGGGAGTGGAGGTTGGGTCGGTGGGTAGAAACGCCATCCCATTCTCCCAATTCCTTCGTCTCCGCCGCATCTGCTCCCAGGAGGACGAGTTCAAAATACGTACAACACAGATGGCCTCCTTCTTCAGGGACCGCAATTTCCCCCCCGACGTGATCGACGGTGCCCTCCACCGCATCTCTCCACTTCCCGCTCCTCCGCCCTTGAGCCCCGCCCCTCCAACCGCCACCAGGACAGAACCCCACTGGTCCTCACCTACCACCCCACCAATCTCCATGTACAGCGCATCATCCGCCGTCACTTCCGCCCCCTCCAAACAGACCCCACCACCAAGGATATATTTCCCTCCCCTCCCCTATCAGCTTTCCGTAGAGACCACTCCCTCCGCGACTCCCTTGTCAGATCCACACCCTCCACTGACCCAACCTCCACTCCCGGCGCCTTCCCTTGCAACCGCAGGAGGTGCAACACTTGCGCCCACACCTCCCCCCTCACCTCTCTCCAAGGCCCCAAAGGAAACTTCCATATCCGCCACAGATTCACCTGCACCTCCACCCACATCATCTACTGCATCCGCTGCAGCCGGTGTGGCCTCCTCTATATTGGGGAGACAGGCCGCCTACTTGCGGAGCGATTCAGAGAGCACCTCTGGGCCACCCGAACGAACCAACCCAACCACCCTGTAGCACAGCATTTCAACTCCCCCTCCCACTCCACCGAGGATATGCAGGTCATTGGACTCATCCACCGCCAAACCACAACAACGCGACGGTCGGAGGAGGAGCGACTTATCTTCCGACTGGGAACCCTCCAACAACAGGGGATGAACTTGGACTTCACCAGTTTCTTCATCCCCCCTCCCCCCACCTTGTCTCAGCCGAATCCCTCCAGCCAGGCACCGCCTTCCTGACCTGCAGTCTTCTTCTTGACCTCTCCGCCTCCATCCTACTCCGACCTATCACCCTCACCTTGACCTCTTTCCACCTATCACATTTCCAACGCCCCTCCTCCAAGTCCCTCCTCCCTACCTTTTATCTTCTCCTGCTGAACACTCTCTGCTCATTCCTGAAGAAGGGCCTGTGCCCGAAACGTCGAATCTCCTGTTCCCTGGATGCTGCCTGACCTGCTGTGCTGTTCCAGCAATAAAGTTTCAACTGTCACCTCCACCCCCATCCCCATTCACATATTGTACTCTATGCTAAATTTCTCCCCACCCCAACCCTCCTCTCATTTATCTCTCGACCCTGCAGCCACTCTGCCTCTACTCTTGATGAAGGGCTTTTGCCCAAAACGTCGATTATCCTGCACCTCGGATGCTGCCTGAACTGCTGTGTTTTTCCAGCACCACTCTAATCTAGAATCTGATTTCCAGCATCTGCAACTCTTGTTTGAACCATGCCGATCACCTTACTGATGTCCATATAGATCACATCTACTGCTCTGCCCTCATCAATCTTCTTTGTTACTTCTTCAAAAATTCAATAAAGTTTGTGAAACATGATCTCCCACGCACAAAGCCATGTTGACCATCCCTAATCAGTCCTTGCCTTTCCAAATACATGTACATCTTGTCCCTCAGGTTTCCCTCCAACAAATTGCCCAACGCCGAGTTCAGGTTCACCGGTCTATATTTCACTGGCTTTTCATTACTGCCCTTCTTAAACAGTGGAACCACGTTTGCCAACCTCCAGTCTTCTGGCACCTCACCTGTGACTATCAATTTTACAAATATCTCAGCAAGAGGCCCATCAATCATTTCTCTAGCTTCCCACAGAGTTCTTCTGTACACCTGATCAGGTCCTGGGGATTTATCCACCTTCAACCGTTTAAAGACATCCAGCACTTCATCCTCTGTAATCTAGACATTTTGCAAGATGCAATCAGGCCTTGCCTGTCCCTCAGGATTCCCTCCAACAACTTGCCCACCACTGAGGTCAGGTTCACGGATCTATAGTTCCCTGGTTTGTCTTTACCGCCTTTCTTAAACAGTGGCACGTCATTTGCCAACCTCCAGTCTTCTGGAACCTCACCTGTGACTATCGATTATACAAATATCTCATGAGAGGCCCAACAATCACTTGTCTTGCTTTACACAGAGTTCTCGGGTACACCTGGTCAGGTCCTGGGGATCTTTCCACCTTTAACCGTTTCAAAACATCCAGGACTTCCTCCTCTGTAATCTGGACCTTTTTCAAAATGTCACCATCTATTTCCCTACCGTCTATATCTTCCATATCCTTTTCCACAGTAAATGCTGATGAAAATATTAATTTAGTATCTCCCCATTTTCTGTGGCTCCACACAAAGGCTGCCTTGCTGATCTTTGAGGGGTCCGATTCTCTCCCCAGTTACCCTTAGGTCCTTAATATATTTGTAAAAACCCTTTGATTTCTGGTTAATTCTATTTGCCAAAGCTATCTCATGTCCCCTTTTTGCCCTCCTGATTTCGCTCTTAAGTATACTCCAACTTCCTTTATACTCTTCGGAGGATTCACTCTATTGATCCTGTCTATACCTGACATATGCTTCCTTATTTTTCTTAACCAAACCCGCAATTTCTTTAATCATCCAGCATTCTCTATACCTATCAGCCTTCCCTTTCACTCTGACAGCAATATACTTTCTCTGGATTCTTGTTATCTCATTTCTGAAGGCTTCCCATTTTCCAGCCGTTCCTTTACCTGCGAACATTTGCCTCCAATCAGCTTTCGAAAGTTCTTGCCTAGTACCGTCAAAATTAGCCTTTCTCCAATTTAGAACTTCAGCGTTTAGATCTGGTCTATCCTTTTCCATCACTATTTCAAAACGAATGCAATTATGGTCGCTGGCCCCAAAGTACTTCCCCACTAATACCTCAGTCACCTGCCCTGCTTTATTTCCCAAGAGTAGGGCAAGGTTTGCACCTTCTCTCATTGTTACACCCACACACTGAATCAGAAAATTGTCTTGTACACACTTAAGAAATTCCTCTCCATATAAACCTTTAACACTATGGCAATCCCAGTCGACGTTTGGAAAGTTAAAGTCCCCTATCATAACTACCCTATTATTCTTACAGATAGCTGAGATCTCCTTACAAGTTTGTTTCTCAATTTCCCTCTGACTATTAGGGGGTCTATAATACGATCCTAATAAGGTGATCATCCCTTTCTTTTTTTTCAATTCCACCCAAATAACTTCCCTGGATGTATTTCCAGGAATATCCTCCCTCAGCACAGCTGTAATGGTATACGCTTATTAAAAATGTCACTTCCCCTCCTCTCTTGACAACCTTTCCATCGTTCCTGTAGCATTTGTATCCAGGAATATTAAGCTGCCAGTCCTGCCCATCCCCGAGCCATGTTTCTGTAATTGCTATGATATCCCAGTCCCATGTTCCTAACCATGCGTTGAGTTCATCTGCCTTTCCTGTTAGGCGCCTTGCATTGAAATAAATGCAGTTTACTTTGTTAGTCCTACCTTGCCCCTGCCTGCCCTGACTGTCTAACTCGCTTCTGTTCTCAACTGTACCAGTCTCAGACTGCTCTCTTTACTCACTATCTCCCTGGGTCCCAAAACCCCCTCCCCACTCCACCCCCACCTTACTACTTTAGATCCTCCCATGCAGTTCTAGCAAATTTCCCTGCTAGTATATTAGTCCCCTTCCAATTTAGGTGCAATCCGTCCTTCTTGTACAGGTCACTTCTCCACCAAAAGAGATTCCAATGATCCAAAAATATGAATCCTTCTCCCATACACCAGCTCCTGTGCCATGCATTCATCTGCTCTATTCTCCTATTCCTGCCCCCACTCGCTCGTATCACTGGGAGTAATCCAGATATTACTACCCTTGAGGACCTCCTTTTTAAAATTCTACATTACTCTCTGTAATCTCCCTTCAGAATCTCAACCTTTTCCCTTCCTATATCGTTGATTCCAATGTGGACAATGACCTCTTGCTGGCCCCTCTCCCCCGTGAGAACATTCTACACCCTCTCTGAGGCATCCTTGATCCTGGCCCCAGGGAAACAACACACCATTTTGCTTTTCCTCTGCTGGCCCCAGAAGCGTCTGTCTGTACCTCTGACTACAGAATCCCCTAACACAATTGATCTCTTGGAAGCCGACGTACCCCTCGTTGCATTAGTGCTAGCCTCAATACCAGAAAATTTACTGTTCGTGCTTCGTTCCCCTGATAATCCATCACACTCTACATTTTCCAAAACAGCATGCCTGTTTGAAATGGGTATATCCACAAAAGACTCCCACCCTAGGTGCCTACCTCTCTTACCCTTCCTGAAGTTAGTCCATCTATGTGACTGTATCTGAGACTTTCCCACCTTCCTATAATTGCCATCCATCACATCCTGTTGCTGTTGCAAATTCCTCATCGCTTCTGTATGTTTCTCCAACCGATCCACTCCATCTGATAAGTTTCGCATCCAACAGCATTTAGGGCAGATTTCATCCGCAGTAACCCTTAAACTCCCTTTAAACTCTCTTTAAACATGAGGCTTTCCATAGATTTTCCACAAGATGTGTCAAAATAAAGATTCTTACACAAGAGAGAATCTTATAGTATGATGGATAAGCATTAGCATCGAATGACAATTGATAAACACATAGAAATTGGAGATTCAGGCTTCATTGATCATTATGAAAAAAAAATGTATCTACTGGAGTACCACAAATATCAGTCCGATGGCAAGAGCTGCTTACAATCCATACTGATAGCCTGACGGCGGGAGCTGAGTGCAATATACGTCCGAGTTTGTGGATGACACTGACAACCAAAAGGCAGGCTGTTATTTCATGGAAAGGACTCCCACAAAAGGAGCAGTACAACGGATTGGGATGTTCCTGTATATGAAACGTAACGTCAGCATGCTGATGCAGAAATGTTGGTTCATTAGACGGGTTCCTGGGATGAAAGGGTAGAATTATTGAATAACTCAAAAATGCCGAGGCGATTCTTCATTGTGGTTTAAATGAATGAGGGTGACATTAATGAAACGGACAAGATACAGAGGGGGCTTGACAAGGTAAGTGTTGAGAATGTGGTTCCACACCAGGGCAGAGTCTCTAACGCAGGGATGTAGACACAGAAAAAGCAATATCGATTTCAAACTGAGCTGTAAAGAAATGTCTTCTTTCAGAAGTTAGTGAATGGCTGGAATTTCCTAACTCAGAGTTGTGTGGAAACTGGGTCACCGAATGTATTTACATGCGGGGTTGATTGGTTTGTGATATTTCAGCGTGTTGAGGGATGCAAAGGGTTAGCAGGAAAGTGGAGTTGAGCCGTGGAGTAGATCAGCCACGTTCTTATTGAATGTCAGAGAAAGTTTGAGGGGCCAAATCGCCTGCTCCTGTTCCTGTTTCTTACGTTATTATTTATGCTTTTGGAAAATAACTGGTTATTTTCATTATGTAAAATGATGCATTCAGGGACAGCAGATGATTTGTCTGAGTTGACCCTGTGTGATGCATGGGGGCTTTATTAACTGCGAATCTGGGTCTGTAACATGAACCACATCTGGAGCAGAAGTTCCAGAGAGGGGAAGCCTGGAAACAGGGATTTGGGGGGAGGGGGTGTCACTTCCTGACCCAGCCTGGAATTTTCAAGTACATTTCCCAAACTGCACCAAACCATCGGAGTGGCCTCAGTCTGCTCCTGTACTGCAGGAGCAAAGGGCTGAATGGAACATCAGAACACAGGGCTGGCGGACACAACTGGGCCATTCGGCTCTTTGACACTATTCGACCAGTCAATAAGGTCATGGCTCATCCCATTGCGTTCCCAACTGCACCTTTGTCTCATTGCACCATTATCCCTGATTCACTTATCTGTGGAGAATCAGACAAAGTCAGCCTCGATATAATATAAAGATTCAGCCCTCTCAAACTTTGTGGAAAGAGAATTCCCACTAGAATGAATTCCCACTTTGTGAATTTCTCTTCACTCCAGTTCTGACAGAGGTTGGAGGATGTCACTGTTTCAATTTCTAGTCCCACTCCTCCACCGCTCACAACAAATTTTAAATGTAACCAGGTTGGTGATATGGCTGAAGATAAAAGTTTAAGACTGGGTCAGGTTCAATTATCAGAACAAGTCAATTAGATTTCGTTAGTCAGCTACAAGTAATTAATAGAACTAACTGAGGAGTATGATGGATATGTGGTTAGCACTGCTGGCTTAGATCACCAAAGAGCTGGGTTCAATTCCAAACTCAGGTGAGTTTGAACATTCTCCACGTATTTGTATGGGTTTCCTTCCAATGCTCCAGTTTACTCCCAGAGTTCAAAGGTGTGTGCAGCTCGGAGTGGATTGGCTATGCTATATTGCCCATTGTTGAGAGAGCGTCCTCTTCATTTTAACCTCTGTCAGTGTGGGGGAATTGAACCTGCGATGCTGGCCTCCCTCTGCATCACAAACCAGCCGTCCAGCCAACTGAGTGGTAGACGGTGTGATTGTTACAGACAGTCACAGATAAAGTGGAAAATAAACTTCATAACAAAGGAAGTGGTACATTTCAAATAACGTACAAGATAACAGTTGAGGATAAAACGTCCTGTACTAGAAATTGTATTTCAGAACGGGACAAGCGTTTAGAAGCGGTTTTATGCTGAATGCTATAACGTGAGACAACGTGAAATAGCCAGA
This sequence comes from Chiloscyllium plagiosum, assembly GCF_037043375.1. Classification (NCBI taxonomy): domain Eukaryota; kingdom Metazoa; phylum Chordata; class Chondrichthyes; order Orectolobiformes; family Hemiscylliidae; genus Chiloscyllium; species Chiloscyllium plagiosum. The sequence goes on from NW_028270184.1 coordinate 39,254,164, forward strand.
ATTAATATTTGTGATTGGATATAAAATAAGTGCATATGTAGAGATAGAGAGAGAGAGAGATGAAAAATCGTCGTGTTAATTCCCCTTATCTGCCATTCGCGGGGTCAACTGTGAAGAGTCCTCCAAACTGAGAAAGTTCAATAGTGTGCCCATTGACCTTTGAAAGATGCGACCAATGCCAGTGATCACGGAATATCCAGGGGCATCAGTGCAATGGTGACTCCCTCCAGCCATGATGGGTTGAAGAAACGGCTGGCATTGAATGAGAGGAATACTATGAGATTGAGTGGGTAATTAATGAGGTGAGTTCGACAAGATATCACCAAGATACTAGGTCAGCCTCGTACAGACAATCCCTCTATCACAATTAATAAAATTGTCACTGAAACAAATTATTGTTAGATGCAGCCCAATGAATCGAAGACTCTGCTGGCCCCACATCCAGTTACAATGTTGCAGAACAAATGCTCATCCAAAACTCTCCATCATCTTTACTGACACCAATATTCCCTTCAGCTATCATTCCTGGGAATACTGGCTCATGTTGCAGAATGCTGTCGAAATGTCTTCATTTCAGCATTCTGAAATCTATGACCTCACATGAAATTGTCTCTCAAACTCCCTTTTTTTCCCCAAAATCCTTTTGATTGTTGGTAGCTAAACTGATTTCCCCACCATCTCTCTCTGGCAGGGACTAGGGAATACGCACTAGGCAACAAGGACTCTGTATCAGAGTGATAATGTAACCAGACGGTTAATTCAGAGGAAAGGGCTGTGCTTCCCATAAAGTGTTTAAACTCCTACGACAGCCGATGTCAGAGCTTAAATTCGAATGACAAAAATTGGAATGAAACCTAATTTCACTCATGGAAACCAGAAACCGTCAGGACTTATTTTTATTATTTCACTGATAGTCTTTGGTAAAGAATCTTCAACATTATTGCCCAGTCTGAACTCAGTGTGACTCCAGACCCACAACAAAATTCTTGGCTTCATTTTGTCTTGACAAATGGCTGCGTGGTCAAGGATTATTAGTGATGGACACAAATGCTGCCTTTGCCCGTGATGCTGGCATCCTGGAAAACAACAACTTTAAAGGTGAAATAAACCAAAGAATGGTGGGTGCTCGAGATCGAAAATAAAACTCTCCGGCGTCTGAAAGTGTTGAAGAATCTAAGCAGGTATGGCAGCCTGTGTCAGGAGAAACGCAGGTAACGGTTTGAATCCAGTTACCATGCTTCACAACTGAAAGCAAACTGTGAAATAATATTATTTATCCTGAAATCTGGGGTGGTTGGGTTGGAGAGAGAGGTGGGAGCCAGGTTTAAATAGAATGGACAGAGAAATGGCCAGAAAAAGAGAGGAAAAGAAATCAAAAGTGAGCAAAGAGATTGCTGATGATGAACTGAAAGGAAAACAAAATGGCAAGTTATACTCACATTTCCCCATTTCCCATATTCCTGAATATCACGCCCATTTAGATATGTTCCTGTTTAAAGTGAGTTAGGTTCCCTCTATCTCTCTTCTCTGAGTGTTAGGATCAAATCCATTGGCAATACTGAGATACAGAGAAAGGTAATGTTACACTGTCAACTGCTTCTTTGGAGAGGGAAACTGTTACTGTGGGGCTATACGGGGTTTGAACGGCTTTCTCAGCCAGGAAGAGAAACTCAGAAGTGGAAATAGATTTCAACACTGAACGCGTGCGCCATGCGTGTGGGAAATTGACTTGTTCCTATCATTGGAAAATCAGTGGAGTTTCTGTGGATGCTTATCTCAGGTTTGTATTGTGAGTTGCTGGATCTGGTAACCCCACTCTTTTCACTGCATTTACAGTGTCTGGGTCCATGGTAAACAAATGGAGATGAGACTCCACAGAAGGAAAGCTCTATAAATAGTGTGGAGCAGGACAGTGCACTATCTTCCCTGAGATTTCCCGGGATATTTGTCTCAGCTGGACCAGGTGTAAGGTTTTAAACCAGTTTGTTTCAAAATTGAGATGGCCACTGAGCTGTGTCTCCTCCTTCAGTTTACCACTTAGCCTCAAGCCAGGGACAGGACTGTGCTGATGCTCACCATGAAATAAACTGGATTAATTCTGGAACTTTCCAGGCAGGAGTGAGTAATATATCCATCATCACCGAAGTGCAGTCCACCTGTCTGCTGAGTGCAATATATTGAGTCCATCTCCCTGAAGAAGGTACAGAAACAAACTTCCAGAAACAGTCGGGAAAGAGTGACTGGTTAAATGAAGAACAGCAGGAAATTAGAATTAATAAAAGGTGTGTCTTTGAAAATCTCATTGAATTGAAGGTCGTTATGTTGCTGCATCAGATGAGCTACATCCCAGAGTAATGAGGAGGTGGCAGTAGAGCTAATGAAAGAATTACTGATTATTTTTCAAAGCTGGTTTGATTCTGAAAAGGATCCTGCAGACTAGAAAGCAGCTATTGTAAACCTAAGTATTTAAAACACGATGGAGAGGTCAATCAGAAAACTAAATTGTAGTTAGCTTGGTATCAACTGTGAGAAAAACAATGGAACCTTTTGTGAGGAATGTGACAACTAGACACTTGGAAAATAATGACATAATTTGGTCGAGTCAATCTAGATTCAGGAAAGGGAAATGATCTTTGATAAACCTGCTGGATTTTGTGGAGGTTGTGCGTTGTGACATCGACAATTGAGAATCAATGGAAGTGGACTATTTGCATTTTCAGCTGACGTTGTCATGGTTGAATACAGGTGAGTACAGAATGTTACAGCCCATGGGTATGTAGGGGTGGAATACATCTGATGTCTTAAAAGTTGGATAATCGAGAGAATGAAGCGAGTTGTGTTTTTATCTGGAGTGAAGGCTTTGAGGTATCAGAAGGATCAGAAGAAATAAAATGTTTCAGATGGGAACAACAAATATCATCATTCACATTTATGTTCATTAAATAGTGAGAGGTTGGGAAGTGCTGTTGTTGAAACAGACCTGGATGTGCTTGGTCATAAATCACTGACAGAATTTTTAATCAGCTAGAAGTAAATGATATGTGGCTCTTCTTGTAAAATGATTAAAGTACCAGAGTAAATGAATCTTCCCCAATGGTATTGTTATGTTTAGAGAATATTTAGGGTATTGTGTACAGGTTGGAAATGCTTTATAAATAATGATCTTGTGAGCGATACAATCCAAAGGGATTTCACCAGACTAAACCCTGGCATGGTGTTACCATGAGGAGAAACTTGTGTGTAATATGTAGCACTGTGAGGGAATAAGAAATTGAAACTTGATGGTTATGGTTGGACACTCCTTCTGTCCCAAGCAACTGAATAGGGTGAAGACTCCTTCCTTCTCATTGGATGCTTGTTTCCCGGTAGTTTCCATGCCTATGCAGAGCCCCATGTCTCTTGACAGATAAGTAAAGACTCTGAATGAACTTTACTGTACGGTTGCTGTGTGACCTTGCACTGAATCTTGCATTGTCAGCATCTGTAATATCTTCACTCTGAAACAGTTGGCCATTCCCCACCAGCTTCTGACCTCCATAGAGACCATGTGTCTAACTTCTTGGAATAGACAACACGTTGGTGAATGGGCAAAAATGTTGTCTTCATTCCTACTGCCAGAAAACCATTTTATAATAACACATATGTACTATGAGTAATGTAGCAATGTGGAACAATTACAGCAGTATATCTGTGCTGCCAATGCACAATTTGTTTGTGATATTGGAGCATCTCTGACACCTTCCTCTTCCAATGTCAGTGATCGAAGAAGCTGAATGACCACTTCCTGTAGCTTTGTAAATGGCTCCAGATTTGAAATGGCCTCTTTCTGATCCCATGTAAATGATGCATGGAAGTGAGCGGTCTCCTTGTCCTCCTATGGAATAGGCAGCAGGGACGGATTGGGCTATCCCTTTTCTTGCCGAGTAGCTTTGATGGGTTGAATGACTTGCCCATATTCTTGTGAAACCAGATTGAGGTACAGAATGACCTTTTTCATTTTTCTAGGGAAATGTGTTTTGTCTGTTACGTGAATGTTCCCCAGACTTTAACAGCGCAAGTTTGAATATTGTCTGCGTCGTGTCGCACATGGACACAGATGGCTTCAGAATCTGAGTGCTAACTTTTTTTCTGAACATTGTGTAGTCTTCAGTGAATATTCCCACTTCGGATCGTTGTGAACTCAATGGACTGCTCCCACACTGCAGGGATTCCCCGCTGGTCAACTGCAGATGCCTGGGCTGAGGGAGATACCCTGAGAATCTGCTGCAGAGATACGCCACGGCTGAGATGATTGATGCTGACCGATAGTAAATACCTTCCCTTGTGCTGTGAATAACTCCGAGCAGTGGAGAGGTCACAATCGATTCTCATTTCTGCGATTTTGCTCAGGCTCCTTGATGCCATCCTCATACTGCCTTGAGTACAGGGCCAGTCTCTCTTTCCTGAGCCCCTGTGTTCCCTCTATTGTTCATATCAATAGGTCATGGTGTAGAAGTAGAGACTGGTTTCTTCAAACAGAATAACATGATTGTCAGGAATTTTCTTACACAGCGAGTTAAGGGAGCTAGATAACTGAAAGGGACCAGTGGTGTCCTGCAGAGATCGGTTGTGGGACCGCTGCTTGTTGTGATTTTTATAAATATTTTGGATGAAGAAGCGCAACGCTGGGTTAGTAAGTTTGCCGATGACGTGAAGGTTTGTGGAGTGGTACACAGTGTGGAGGGCTGTTGTCGGTTACAATGGGGCATTCACAGGATGCAGAACTGGGCTGAGAAGTGGCAAATAGAGTTCAAACTGGAAAAGTGTGAAGCGATTCTCTTTGCAAGCTCGAATGTGAATTCAGAATACAGTGTCAAAGGCAGGATTGTTGGCAGTGTGGAGGAACAGATGGATCTTGGTGTCCATGTCCATAGATCCTTTACGTTTGCTACCCAAATTGTGGTAGGGTTGTTAAGAAGGCATACAGTACTTTAGTTTTGATTAGCAGGGGATTGAGTTTAAGAGCCGCAAGGTTACACTGAGCTCTATAGCGCCTTGGCTAGACCACACTTGGAATATTGTGTTTAGTTCTGGTCACCTCATTCTAGGAATGATGAGGAAGCTTTAGAGAGGGTGCAGAGGGAACTTACCAGGATGCTGATTGAACTGGAGATCAGGTCTTATGAAGAAAGATTGAGGGAGTTAGGGCCTTTCTCATTGGAATGAAGCAGGATGAGAGGTGATTGGATACAGGTGTACAAGATGATGAGAGGCACAGACAGAGTGAATAGCCAGATACCTTTTCCCCTCAGCAAAAATGTCTCTAACGAGGGAACGAGGATTAAAGTGATTGGAGGACGGTTTCGGGGAGATGTCAACGTTCGGTTCTTTACACAGAGATTTTTGAGTGCATGGAATGCACTGCCAGCAATGTTAGTCGAATCAGATACCTGAGGGACATTTAAGAGATGCTTGGATAGGCACATGAAAGATAATGCACGAAAGTATGTCGATGAGTCGAGAAGGATAAAAGATCAGCACAACATCGAGGACCGAAGGGCCTGTACTGTGCTGTAATGTCCTATGTTCTCTGTTCTACGAAAGTATTTAAAGAGGCTTTAGATGGATTTTGACCTGTCAGAGAGTTGAGTGCTATGAATAATTAGGCATGAAAGAGGACTTGGGACCGAGAGAAGATCAGCCATGATCTGACTGAAGGGCAAGGCAATGCTGAGGGGTGAGGGTAGGGAGCGAACAACTTGTTTCTGTTTCTGCGTTCTATTATTGGAATGATACAGGGTGTTATTTTCCTGGAAGTTTGGTTATTGAATGTTATAGTCAGGGTGTCCAGAGGATTTTCTGAACCATCTCTGGGTGATGTGTTCGAGCTGTATTCACAGTAAACCTGGTTCGATAACGTGACCAACAAATGGAGCACATTTTGCAGAATGGGGAATCTCTGTAAAGAGAGATGAGGGGCCTCTTTGATACCCAGTCTGAGTTTTCCAATTACATTTTTCAAAGCACCTAAACCGTGTGGGAAAGTATTGAGGGACTGAATGGTCTCCTCTGTCTCTGTGCACGAGGTGATAGCAGTACGTAGCCTCCCAGTGCTCTTGTCTAGCAGGTTTCAGGGGCTGAATGGAACACAAAAACATGGGACTGAGGAACAGTAGTGGGTCATTACACACTGTGAGCCTTCTCTACCAGGCACTAAGATTGTGGCTGATCAGGTTGTGGTCTCAGCCACACTTTCCTGTCTGTATCCAATTATCCATGACTCACTTCATGGACAAATACTTAACTAATACATCTTTGAATAAATGTAAACAAAGAAGCACCACAATCTTTTGGGGAAGAGAATTTCCACTCAAAAGGCCTTTAGAAATTTTCCTGATCCATCTTATCGAATCAGAGAGTCAGACACCACGGAAATAGACATTATAGTCCAAATTGTCCATGCTGACCAGACATCCTAATCAGATCTAGTCCCATTTTCCAGCATTTTGCCAATATACCCCTGAACCATTCTTATTTATATATTTATCCAGATATATTTTTAATGTGTAATTATACCCGCTTCCATGGATGCTCTTGTACTCTGAGATAATCTTCCTCACTGTCCACTGCACCACATTTTGCTGTTATCGGTAAACTTACTAATCATGCCTCTGATATTCACATCCAAGTTGTGTATATACATGATGAAAAGAAGTAAGCTTAACACTGATTTTTTTTCAGCACACCATTAGCCACAGGCCTCCAGTCTGGAAAATAATCTGTTACCTTCAAGACAATTTTGCATCCAATTGGTTAAATTTCCCTGGATTCCATGGGAACTAACTGCTTTAAATGTTCAATTTAATGCTGTAACTCAATTAGTTTAGCTAATGCAAACATATCTCCATAGTCACATATTTACTCTTGTTTTGTTTCAACTATCTGATGAAACAACGTCTCTGCCAATGCCACTTCAGTTTCCTCGTTTTCACATTTATGATCTCTCCTGTTTGAGCTGGTGACATTGTGACCTTGTTGCCCCACAATCAGGAAAGATTCCAGGATAAGACTCTTGCTTTGCTTCAGTTGTCTGTGATTCCACTAGATTTTCAACCAGAGCAGGCAACACTTCTACTGATGAATCAGCTATATACTTTACAAGGACAAATTGTATTCCTGGAGCTGAAAGTTTGTCCAATACTCCCACCACAATTTCGCGACACTTTACTGGACATTCCATCCCGCTTTACATAACTGTGCGCTTTTTGTCTCACATGAATTCACTTTCGCAGTACCTTTTCTGGAAATAGTCCTTCAGGAATACATACCTTCGCATCTTTCAGCATCCCACACTGAGAGGATCCTGTGTTTCTTAATAGTGCATTCTCTTTATCTGCTACCCCTGACTTATGTGAATACACTTTCCATTTGCAGGTATATTTTATAAGCAGATCTGGCACTTCCTCCTTGACCAACCTCAGGACAACTTGTACACTGTGATGCAGCTTTCTAGCATCGACTGTGCTTTCTGTTACTGCTCCAATAAAACTCCCAGGCTGATCCTGTTTTCTTACATCTGTCTGTTTTTTTCCTAGCCCACCAACAGAATGATTTCCTGTGACCTAGTTGATTGCAACGAAAACATCAGAGCTTTTTAGCTCCTTTGTCCCCTTCAAGTGTTTCCTTTTTACCCTGTGGTAAGATATCCTTCTGATCTTCACTGAAATCTACATATCCATTTCCACGTGAGGATTTCTCTATCCCCCATGAACTGAAATTGATTCTGGAAGCCAAAATGTGTTTTATGGAAAAAATCATAATCATCTGCCGCTTCAGCTGCTTAATCTTGCTGTTTCAACTCTCTGCTCTTACACAAGAGTTTGCACTACTTCAGGCAATGAATCTTTGAATTCCTCCAAAATAATTATCTCTCTAAGTGCATCATAGATTTGCTCGATATTTAAAGCTCTTATCCATTTATCAAAATTACTTTCTTTGACCCTTTCAAACTCAATATAGGTTTGACCAGGGTCACTCCTAAGATTCCTGAAATGTTGTCTATAGGCTTCTGGCACAAGCCCATATGCACTTTCTTCACCTCCTCATACTCCCCAGATCCTTCCTCTGATATTGTTGCGGATACTTCACTAGCTCTACCTACAAGTTTCGTTTGGATCAACAAAACCCACGTGGCCGCTGGCCACTACAATTGTTTAGGCACTTCTTCAAATGAGATGCAAAAGATTTCTATAACCTACTCATCAAATTTAGACAAGGCGTGAATATACTTAAACAGTATCTCACCAGGCTTTTGACTATCATGGGTTTGCTCATCCTCATGCTGCTTCTCACTAAGCTTACATTCAGCCTTTCTCTCCATCGTTTTCAACTGACTTTCCACTCTCAGTGTCCATCTCTGAAGCTCAAACCCTCTCTCTTTTTGTTTCTCTGCTGCTAAAACCATTCGTTTTTTTTCTCTTTCCTGGATAAAACCAATTCGTTCTCTTTGTTTTTCTTTTAATTTTAGTAGTAACGCAAACTGTTTCATTTCAGCTTCTGATTCAAGCTTATTATTTGCGATTGAAGTTTAGTCATTTCTACAGACCCCAATGAGTTTCCAGCAAATTGGAATGCTGAACTATTGCTGCAATCATCTCATCTTTCCTCACATTAGGAGGTAGCTTCAACTCTAGCTTGTCTACTAATTCCCGCAGCTTGGACTTATGTGCATTTTGTGAAACTCCCAAGGTCGATTCTTCCATCTCCAAAACATCCTTTGTGACTGTAGGAGTTATTGCTATCTGAAGCTCTGTTTACACACCAAAGCCACACACGAACAAAGAGACACTAACACCTGCCACTCGCTGCCTTAATTCCGCAAAGTCCCCCCAAACTGTTATGGACCAGGCCCGACCCCTCAAAACATTTTTAAGCAGATAGACCAGACGTAAGTTTGGTATTTGTTGAATGTTGGTGGATAGTGGATATTAACAGAGTGAATTAGCTGGTCAGACTGCTGAATTTTAAACGAACAGACTTTATTCACCAAATTATGGAATGAAGCACATGAACTGAAACTAGAACCCAACTAACGTATCATATCCAACCGAGAGACTATCCCGAGTTTAGGATATTGTTCCAAAATACTTGCAAAAATCCCAATAAACAAACGCTTTATCACAAACAGTAAATCTGATACAAAAAGCTTACAGGTTATCAGGTCGGAAGTACAGAAGGAAGGGGAGAGCGTCCAATTTCAACAGTCACCCTGACTCAAATAACCCACAAACTGAACCAATCTACCCAGCCAGAGAGTTGGCCACGTCCTCTTGATTATACAAGTTTTTATTTAAAGACTTGAAAGCGTTATGCCTGATTAGATATAAACAAAAGGACCTCAAATGAAACTTTCAAAATTCCGACGTATTGGTGTCTTAGGTCGTTTAGAACTTCACTGAAGAAGAAAAATCAAGGATAGCATATCTTTGTAAAAGGACCGGCTTTGTGACAACATGCCACCTTTGGCTTTGGACTGAATTCAAACAATGAAGTCAATAAAGTGTGTTAAAGTGCTTGCGAGTTTATATAAAAAAAGTGCTGAAGCACATTGAGTGTTGGAGATACGAAAGTGCCTCATAAGATCAATTAAAGGAATGCCCAGGCAAATTCACATTTCCTGTGTATTGGAGTGTAAATATATCCATTGTAATTATATTGGCTGGTGCCTGTTCTAATAGAGGAGAGATCGGCACGGTAACAACATCCATATTGTGGTTTTTGAGGGTGGTGATAGTGGGAGGTTCAGGCCCTTACAGGATTGCAAACGGGCAAAGGAGCAGAATCATCTAGCCTGGGATAAGAAAACATCCACTATTCTCTCTCACAACGAACTTCACGGAAGCAATTGATGATTTGACCAATAGTCAGCGATGCCAACAATCAATCCAGTCCAGTTATTTTTGTGAACTGAAGGAACCATACTGAAAGGTGTTACCTGGATCTGTTTATTCAGTGACTGTAATTGATGCCGGACTCCATGGATTCTAATTAGATTTGACTACATTAGATTACATTACAGTGTGGAAACAGGCCCTCCGTGCCAACAAGTCCACACAGACCCGCCGAAGCGCAACCCACCCATACTCCTACCTAACATTACGGGCAATTTAGCATGGCCAATTCACCTGACTTGCACATCTTTGGACTGTGGGGGGAAACCGGAGCACTCGGAGGAAACCCACGCAGACACGGGGAGAACGTGCAAACTCCACACAGTCAGTCGCCTGAGGCGGGAATTGAACCCGGGTCTCCGCCGCTGTGAGGCAGCTGTGCTAACCACTGAGCCACCATGTCGCCCACGAAGTGATGGCACTGGATGGTATCCCTCTCGTGTTAGTAAGGGGCTTCTTGCAATGCTTTATGCCATTAAACAGCAGATGCATCACCTCCAACGCTCACAGGGATCAGCAGCTGCAGAGACACGAAAAGGAGAGATAAACATCTGAGAATAGACTGGAATGATCCATTAATTGATCAGAATCTGAGAACATTAGACTGGAAAGCTGCAACAATGGACAGGAGTTTATCCTTGGGTTTTTCTTGTTTTCCTGGCCTTGGTCAACATTACCATATCGGATTTATGGTGCACTGATGATTATCCAGGCGGGTAACTGTCCTATCCCCCCTATTGTTGGTGTTCCTGGTAAGTATCTTCATCTCTATCCATTTATTAATCTCTTTAACCATGGCAAACTTCTGTGCTATTTCTGTTTTCTATATTTGACAAAGACGGAAACTATTGTCTTCAGTTTCAAATGCAAATTCTATTCATTCCCTACAAATTTCAGAACCGCCCACACCCCCGCCCTCACCAGCATCTGAGAACGAGACTGTTCAGAATACCGAAGTACCTTTTTCCCCTGAATTCATTTCCGTCTCGGTATTCTGTCCATCACCAAACCTATCCACTACCAGCTCGATTATATCCCCAGGCACCATCATGGCATTAATGCTGACGCTTAATAACCCATTATTTATGCCTTGGTAAAGTTCAGACGTTATGGTTCCACGTCTCCGCTAAGCACACTTTCAGTTGCAAATATTTTGATCACAACCATGTTCTTGTCTCTAAAGTAACTTAATGACAGGAACACTGTGTCAAAGTAGTCATGTCGGAAGAAATGCAATTCAGAGGCACAGGTTATTGCACAGAAAGACACTCTTCCACACCCTACCACAGATGATGTCAGAAAGTAAATTCAAATGACAGGAATTGGAAATAAAAGCAAGTTTTACGAATAACAACCATAACATCTCCAGCACTTTGTCAATGCGTTTATCCATTTCACTGATGTCCTTTGGTAAAGAAAACTAGCGTTATTACCTGGTCTGGCGTAAGACTGATATCAGACCCACAGCAATGTGTTTGGTTCTGTACTGCCTGAAAGAATGACCTCACAGTAAAGGGCATTTGGTAAGGTGAACAATGCTGCCCCTGTCAGCGATGCGGACATTCCAAGTAATAAAAAAATTAAAGATTAAATACAACCAAGAGTGATGCAATAGTTCAGAAACAATAAAGAACGAAAAATGCCAGAGAGACTGAGCAGATTTGGCAATCTCGGGTCGAGAGAAAAACAGAATTGGCAATTCGATTCTAGTGACCATAGTTCAGAACTGAACACAGTTGGGAAATAGTGTGATTGATGTTGGTGACTGCAACATCTATTATGAAGGGGAGAAGGACTAGGTTGAATAGATGGAAAAAGAGAGAGAGAGAAAGAAGCAAACAAAGGGATTTTTGATGATTAGCTGGGATGGAAATTAAAAATGAGATTAATCTTATTTATTTTTCTCCTGTTCCTATATTTCTGAAAATCATGACCATGTAAGGTATACATCAAAGTCCCTGTTTAAAGTGATTTATGTAGATTTTTCTCTCTTCCCTGAGTGCGATCATCACCCTTTATTCAATAGTAGGATGCTGGGCCAGGATTTAATTCCCTTTCCCCATTGTTCTTGAGAAGGAGTTGGTGAGCTGCCTTCCTGAACCACTGCAGTCCGTGGGCTGTAAGTAGTCAGTGCTGAGGTCCATGCGTATCATTTCTTTGAGGCTTCGAAGTGAATGATATAACTGAGTGGCTGGGTTGGCCACTTCAAACTGCAACTGAAAGTTGACCACATTGCTGTGGGTCTGGAGTCACATGTAAGCCCGACGAGGTGAAGATGGTAGATTTCCGTCCCTAAAAGGCGCGGACAATCGACAGTGGTTTCATTGTTTCATTTGATTCTTAACTCCTGATATTTTATTGAATTCAAATTCCAACATTTGACTTGGTAGGATTCGGATCCGGAGTCTGATTCCTTGGATTAATATTTCGGAGATAAAACAGCTAAGCCATCGCCTCCTCAGCATCCCCAATCAACTCTAATGGCAATAATGGTGTTGTTGGTGGTGTGACTTTGTTTCATAAGGCAAATAAATGATTTGGCAAAACATACCATCCTTCTCATTTTATATTTACGAGAAGGCGAGGCGAGGTGCTCCATTTCTTTGTGAAATGGAGCAGGATGTCCATGAGTATGAGTCACTAACAGAATTCATACGGAACAGCCGGGTGCTAGCAGGTGGGACTAGATTAGGTTGGGATATCAGATCAGCATGGACGGGTTGGACCGGAGGTCTGTTTACATTCTGTACACCTCTATGACTCTATGACTCAGCAAGAAATCAGCACAATAAATGAGTAGTGTCCTTCATTGCAAAATGAGAAAAGTATAAGTGTGAAGACACCGTCCTGCAGTTGTAGAGTGTTCTTGAGACAATATTTTCTCTCCTTTATAATGAATGATCTCCTTGCTACAGAGAGACAGTGTAATGGAGTTTGACCAGACTAATCCCTGCGGTGATGGTACCATGGGGAGAGTGTGAAGGAAATGAATGTTTAATCTTTAATACGATAAAAAAGAATAAAAAGTGATTGCATTAACACTTGAGTGTAATGAATCACCACTCATTATTTCCAAAACAAAACATTGATGGCATTAAATATAACATGCTTTCCGTGATACGTGTCTTCACATTTAGACAAATACGAAGATCGGAAAGATTTAGAAGGATATGGACCAAACACAGAGAAATGGGGTTAGCGTGGATGGACATTTTGGTCAGAATGAACTAGTTTGGGCTAAAGGGCCTGTCTCCTTGCTATAGGATTCTGTGACTCTATGATCATTTACAGAGTTCTGTAGATCCCCCATGTTGGTTGAGAGAGAGCTGCAGGTTCTGAATGAACTCTCACAGTCTCGATGTGCGGTTGGTGTGTGACTCTGCACTGAACGTAATGTTGTTCACAACCTGTCAGCAGCCACACTCTGACAGAGTTCGGCATTCCCACCAGCTTCTGACCTCCATACAGGACACTATCCACTCTTCTTTGTCACAAACCAATCCTTTTTTTTGCTAAAAGCTGTTCATTGGCTCAAGGAGACTCTGTCCTTGATGTTTTCGGAGGGGCAATAAACGGGACGGGCTCCGATCAGTCTGGTTTTGTACAGACATGAAAAGGATTTTCAAAGGCCTTTTATTTATATGTAAACAGATGAAACTTCAGGCCAAAGTAGTTATGCTTTAGAAATGACCTGTATAATGATTGGGGAGTGGTCAGCTCTTTTAGCTGAGCTAGCTGAGTTGAGCTGAACAGAGCAGTTTTCAGTTGAGTCTTGAACTGGAAGTTCAACAGGTTAGAATAGTAATGGCTCTTTCAGTCGCCAAACATGTCCTGGGTGTGCATGCAGTGACTTTGGAAATTTTACAAAAAGTGAATAAGACCAAGTTGCAAGAATTAGCAGAAAAGCTGAAATTGAAACTGACTGCTTCTATGACGAAAGGAGAAATAATTACAGCAGTGGGTCGTCAAATAAACTTTCTGGAGAAACGATCAGAATCTATAGAGGTGACAAGAATTCAGTTGCAAATGAAGCAGCTTGAGTTAGCTGCAAGAGATAAGGAAAGGGCAGCATAAATGAAACATTTGAGTTACTATTAATAGCAGAAGACAGGGAAAAAGAGGGAGCAGCCGAACAATGAGAGAGAAAAAAAGAAAGAAAGGCAAAAGAGAGAAGAGCAGGAGAGAGAATGAGAAAGAGAAAGCTTTTGAATAGCAAAACTGACATTTGAAAAGGAAAGTCATTGTAAAAGGCTGGAGATAACTGCTGATGGTAGGTATAGTAAGGAAGACAGTGAGGATGAGCAAGCCCCGGTTGTCAGAAGTCTAGTGAGAAACTGTTTGAGCACGTTCAAGCATTGCCTAAATTTGATAAGAAGAATGTGATGCCTTTTTCATCTCATTTGAAAAGGTGACTAAACAAATGCAGTGGCCAGAGACAATGTGGACTTTGTTGATCCAAACGAAACTTGCAGGTGGGACTGGTGAGGTATTCACATCCGTATCGGAGGAGGTATCTGGGGAGTATGAGGAGGTAAAAAAAAACCATTTTATCTGCCTTTGAGCTTGTTCCAGAAGGCTATAGACAACCTTTCAGGAATCTAAGGAAGGATCGTGGTCACAGCTACATTGAGTTTGAAAGGATCAAACAGACTAACTTCGATAGTTGGATACGAACATTAAAAATCAAACAAAACTATGATGACCTTAGAGAGATAAGTATTTGGAAGAATTCAAAAAATCACTATCTGAAACAGTGCAAACTCATGTGGAAGAGCAGAGAGTGTAAACAGTAAGGTTAGCAGCTGAAGTGGCTGATGATTATGAACTGGTCCATAGACTTGGTTTGGCTTTAAGATACAGTTCCAGTCTACAAGAGATAAAAATTGGAGCAAAGAGATATCCTTACGTGCAAAGGGAAAGGTAGATCTCAGTGAAGATCATACGGATAGTTTACCACGGCAAAAAGAAAACCTTGAGGGGGACAAAGTAGTTAAAAAACCTTTGGTGTTTTCATTGTAATAAAGTGGGCTACACAAAATCACAATGTTGGTGGGCTGGGAGAAAACCAGATGTAGGAAAACCAGATAACCACACCAGCCTGGACGTTTTGTTGGACTAGTAACAAAACGCACAAGGGAAGATAGATAACTGCCTCAGAGTGTACAAGGTGATCAGAGGATGTGCCAGATCTGCTTATAAAATCTACATGAAAGGGTAAAGTTTATTTACATAGGCCAGAAGTAATTTTGAAAGGAGGTTCCAATATTAATTGACATAGGATCTTTTCAGTCTGTAATGCTGAGGGGTGAGGATATATGCACTCTTGAGAGACTATTGCAGAACATGTGCTTGTAACAGGAATTCATGATGAGACAAAAAGTGCACAGTTATGTGAAGTGAGGCTGAAGAGCCCCGAGAAGTGTAGATAATGTGTGGTAGGAGTACTAGACAAATTCTCAGCTCCAGGAATAAAATTTGTCCTTGCAAATGATATAGCCGATTCACCGGTAGGCGTGCTGCCTACTCTAGTTGAAAAGCCAATGGAAATGCAAACAATTGAAGACCTGGAGAATGTTTATCCAGGAATTGTCCCTGATTGAATGATCACAAGATCACAGATGCACTGATTGAAGCAGGATATAGGCGCAGATAAGGAAGCTGACGTAGAGTTATCCAAAAGTTGTTTTTGATCAGTTAAGTGGAACAGAGAAGGAGCAAGTAGGAAAACATGCAAGTATTTTTAGCTCTGATAAGCGCATTGATTTGCAGCAGAAAGATGAGGAGTTACATTAGTTATATCAAAAGGCATTTAGCAAGAAAGAGAATGATTGCATTCCTGTGTGTTATTAATTAACAAATGATGTCTTAATGCGGAGATCAGCACACATTGAAGCAGATCAGACGTGGGCAGAAATTCATCAAATTGTTTCGCCTGTTGGGTATAGAAAGGAGGATGCTGCGAGTGGCTTATGAGCTATCACGTGGAGATCATTTCGGGGAGAGGACGATACAAGCTAAAGTACAAAGGTATTTTCATTGGCCTGTACTACACAAAGATATAGTTGAATTTTGCCAGATGTCTCAAACATGTCACACAGGCAGTAATAAGACCTGCAACTTCAATACATATTCCAGCATTTGAGGAACCTTTCAGAAGAGTCTTGATGGATTGCGTCGGCCCCTACCTCAAACACAAAGTGGGAATAAGTATTTATTAACAATAATGGATGTGTCGACTAGATTTCCAGAGGCAACCCCATTATGCACCATCACAGCGAAAAGAGTTGTAGAAAAAATATACTTAATGTTTTTACTAAATACGGACTACCAATAGAGATCCAGACAGACCAACCTCACATCTGAACTATTCAAGGAGGTGATGGATAACTTGGGAATAAAGCAATTCAAATCTATGCATACTATTCGGAATCACAGGGAGCATGACAGAGACGGCATCAAACACTGAAGACCATGTTGAAGGGTTAAGGTCAGGATTATCCAGATGATTGCGAAAAGGAAATTCCTTTTGAATTACTTTTGATCGGAGACGCACAGAATGAATCGAACACATTCAGTCTATTTGAATTAATTTGCAGGCATGAAGTAAAATGACCATTAACATTGGTTAAGGAGATATTAATAAGTCAGAATTCAGAGACCACCCATTTGGACGATGTGTCAAATTTTAGGGAATGATTAAATAGAGCTGGGGAGTTGGGTAGACAGCATTTAAAAATATCGCAGCATACAATGAAACAGGAAGTGGATCAGAAATCACAAATTCGCAATTTTGCAATTGGGAATAAGGTCTTGATGTTACTTCCGGTAACAGGTGAGCCTTTAAAACCAAATTTAAGTGCATCATATCAAATTGAGAACAAATTGAATGAGGTGAACTACTTGGTACAGAGTCCAGACAGGAAGAAATCTCACAGAGTGTGTTATGTGAATATGCTCCACAGGTATTTTGATAGGGAAGGAAAGCAAGAGGAGAAGCTGTTAATGATTACAGCACAGAAGGAAGAACTAATTTCAGAGGATTCTAAATTGGACATTCCTCAAATCAAATTGAACGAGAAAGTTGTAAAAAATTGGGATAAATTATTGAATTATCTTCCACAAGAAAAGCAAAGATACCTGAAAGAGTTATTACTATCTCATGGAGAGAAAAGCGGAAATAAACTGTGAAGTACAAACATAATTGTGCATGATAAAGATACAGGAGATGTTTTTCTGATTAAGCAACATCTTTACAGGTACGACCCTCCAAAATTGGCACAGGTTCAGAAGGAGATAGAGTGAATGCTCCAAGATGGCATAATCGAAGTGAATTACAGTGACTGGAGCTCACGTATAGTCATGGTGCCAAAGTCAGATGGGCCCCAACGGTCATATGTGGACTACCATAAAGTCAACGCCGTTACAAAGCCCGATGCATATCCAATTCCATGTTTGAAGAACTGTGTCGAAAAAGTGGTAGAAGCTACTTACATTTCTAAGTTGGACTTGCTCAGAGGCTACTGACAAGGACCTCTGTCAGAGAGAGCAAATGTCGGGGCTTTCATAACGCCAAATGCACATTTGGTATGAAAAACGATCCAGTCACATTTCAGAGGCTGATAATAAGGTCATTGCTGGATTACCCAACTATGTGATATACGTTGATGATCTGGTGGTTTTTAGTCACTCATGGAAGGAACATTTAGAGCATTTATCGGACTTGTGCGATCAACTTCAGAAAGCAGGCTTGGTGGTAAACCTGGCTAAAAGTGAATTTGAGAAAGCCCAAGTCACGTTCCTGGGTCACGGTATTGTACATGGACAAATTGCCCCATGAGATATGAAAACGAAAGTAGTTGAGGAATGTTTCACACCGTCGACAAAAAGATATATAGAGTACGACAGTTCCTGGGATTGACTAGATTTTACCGAAAGTTTGTGCCAAACTTTAAACAGTGCGGAAACTCCACTCACCAAATTGTCAAGGGCAAGAACTCTCAGAGGACACAGGACTGTCAAAAAGCATTTTACAGCCTAAAGACTGTGTTAACACTGCCCCCAATATTAGCTACACTAGGTTACACGAAGATTTTCAAGGTGGCTATCGATGCCAGTGATGTGGGTATTGGTCCGGTGTTCCTGCAGAAGGATGATGAGGGAATAGATAGACCTATCGAGTATTTTTCTGGGAAGTCGAACGTTCATCCACAGAAATGTTTATTGGTGGAGAAAGAGACTTTAAAGTTGGTGTTGGCATTGCATCATAACTGTGTTTATATTACCAGCAATGCATCGGAGACAATCGCATACACTGATCACAACACATTCCCATTTGTGGCAAATATTAAGGACAAAAATGCCAGATTGTTTAGATGTAGCTTGTTGTTGCAGCCATTGAATCTGACAATTGTGCATGTGGCAGGTCGTGAAAACGTGAAAGCTGAATGAGTTATTCAAACTCGAATGAGATACGGAGGTGTTCGGTTATGGGTGTAGCGCGGCCTGAATTTGCATGGGTTTGTGCATGTTTGAATGTTTCCGGTTAGTATAGTGCATCTGTCAGTTTTGAAACTACTAACTGGGTTTGAAGGGTTAAAAATGCAGCCACCTTTTAGCATTGATGGTTCTTTATTTAAGGGGGGGGGGGGGGGGAGACATGACACAAAGCAAGTCCCTTTTTTGTCGAAAAGCTGTTCTTTGATTCAAGGAGACTCTGCCCTTGTTTTTTTTTTCAATAGACAATAAACAATAGGTGCAGGAGTAGGCCATTCAGCCCTTCGAGCCTGCACCGCCATTCAATATGATCATGGCTGATCATTCCTAATCACTATCCTGTTCCTGCCTTATCTCCATAACCCTTGATTCCACTATCTTTGAGAGCTCTATCCAACTCTTTCTTAAATGAATCCAGAGACTGGGCGGCCACTGTCCTCTGGGGCAGAGCATTCCACACAGCCACCACTCTCTGGGTGAAGAAGTTTCTCCTGAGCTCTGTCCTAAATGGTCTGCCCCGTATTTTTAAGCTGTGTCCTCTGGTTCGGCACTCACCCATCAGCGGGAACATGTTTCCTGCTGCCAGAGTGGCCAATCTTTTCATAATCTTATGCGTCTCAATCAGATCCCCTCTCAGTATTCTAAACTCAAGGATATACAAGCCCAGTCGCTTCAGACTTTCAGTGTAAGGTAATCCCGCCATTCCAGGAATTGACCTCGTGAACCTACGCTGCACTCCCTCAATAGCCATAATGTCTTTCCTCCAATTTGGAGAACAGAACTGCACACAGTACTCCAGGTCTGGTCTCACCAGGGCCCTGTACAGCTGCAGAAGCACCTCTTTGCTTCTATACTCAATTCCTCTTGTTATGAAGGCCAGCATGTTATTAGCCTTCTTCTCTACCTGCTGTACCTGCACGCTTGCCTTCATTGACTGGTGTACAAGAACACCCAGATCTCTCTGTACTGCCCCTTTACCTAAATTGATACCATTGAGGTAGTAATCTACCTTCGTGTTCTTGCCACCAATGTGGATAACCATACATTTATCCACATTAAACTGCATCTGCCATGCATCTGCCCACTCACTTAAACTTGTCCAGGTCATCCTGTAATCTCCTAACATCCTCCTCACATTTCACCCTGCCACCCAGCTTTGTATCATCAGCAAATTTGCTAATGTTACTGCTGATACCATCTTCTATATCATTAACATATATTGTTAAAAGCTGCAGTCCCAGCACGGATCCCTGCGATACCCCACTGGTCACTGCCTGCCATTTCGAAATGGAGCCGTTTATCACTACCCTTTGTTTCCTGTTAGCCAACCAATTTTCAATCCAATCTAGTACTTTGCCCCCAATACCATGCGACCTAATTTTACTCACAAACCTGCTGTGTGGGACTTTATCAAAAGCTTTCTGAAAGTCCAGGTACACTACATGTACTGGGTCTCCCTCGTCGAACTTCAGAGTTACATCCTCAAAAAATTCAAGAAGATTAGTCAAGCATGATTTCCCCTTCATAAATTCATGCTGACTCTGTCCTATCCTGTTACTACTATCCAGATGTGCAGTAATTTCATCCTTTATAATAGACTCCAGCATCTTTCCCACCACTGAGGTCAGACTAACTGGTCTATAATTTCCTGCTTTCTCTCGCCCACCTTTCTTAAAAACATTAGCCACCCTCCAATCCTCAGGAACCGACACCGAATCTATCGAACTCTGGAAAATAATCACCAACGCATCCACGATTTCCCGAGCCACCTCCTTCAGTACCCTTGGATGTAGACCATCATCCCCCGGGGACTTATCCACCTTCAGACCTAACAGTCTCTCTAACACCAATTCCTGGCATCTATACATTCCCTTAAGCTCAGGTCCTTCAGGCACTGTTACCTCAGGGAGATTGCTTGTGTCTTCCCCAGTGAACACAGATCTGAAGTCCCCATTTAATTCATCTGCCATTTCTTTGTTCCCAGTAATATATTCCCCTGTTTCTGTCCTCAAGGGCCCAATTTTTGTCCTAACCATTTTTTTTGCCTTTGCACATACCTAAAAAAGCTTTTACTATCCTCCTTTATATTCTTGGCCAGTTTACCTTCGTATCTCATTTTTCCTCTGCGTATTTCCTTCTTAGTAATCCTCTGTTGCTCTTTAAAGGCTTCCCAGTCCTCAGTTTTCCCACTTATCTTAGCTATGTTATACTTTTTCTCTTTTAACTTTACATGTTTCTTTACTTCCCTCGTCAGCCACGGCCACCCATGCCTCCTCTTGGGATCTTTCTTCCTTTTAGGAATGAACTGATCCTGCGACTTCTGCTTTATAGACAGAAATATCCGCCATTGTTCCTCCACGGTCATCTCTGCTAAGGTATCGCACCATTGAACGTTGGCCAGCTCCTCCCTCATAGCTCCATAGTTCCCTTTATACATCAGAAGTACTGTCACTTCCGACTGTCCCCTCTCCCTCTCAAATTGCAGATTGAAGCTTAATGTCACTACTTCCCAATGGCTCCTTCACTTCGAGGCCTCTGACCAATTCTGGTTCGTTACACAATACCAGATCGAGAATTGCCTTCTCCCTGGTCGGCTCCAGCACTAGCTGCTCTAAGAATCCATCTCTGAGGTACTCCACAAAGTCTTTTTCTTGAGGCCCAATACCATCCTGATTCTCCCAGTCTACCTGCATGTTAAATCCCCCAAAACAACTGTCGTGACATCTTTGCGACAGGCCAATTTCAGCTCCTGATTCAACTTACATCCGACATCCAGACTACTGTTTGGGAGCCTGTAGATGACTCCCAAGAGGGTCTTTTTACCCTTAGTATTTCGCAGCTCTATCCACGCTAACTCTACATCCCATGACTCTAGGTTCCCCCCGCGCAAGGGACTGAATATCCTCCCTTACCAACAAGGCCATCCCACTCCCTCTGCCCGTCAGTCTGTCCTTCCGATAGCACGTGTAGCCTTGAATACTCATTTCCCAGGCCCTGTCCACTTGAAGCCACGTCTCAGTTACCCCACAATATCGTATCTGCCAATTTCCAAAAGAGCATCAAGCTCATCCATCTTATGTCTAATGCTTAGTGCATTCATGTATAGTATTTTTAATTTTTTCCTGCTCTCGCCCTTCCCATCATCCCCTATTTCAATCAACCTTACAGCATGATCCCTTTCCGAGTTTTCTGCCTCATTAATACAGTTGTCTTTCTTAACTTCTCTTGTTCTAACTTTCCCTTCAATTTCCTTTTTAAACATCCAGTTTGTCCCCTCCCCCCTCTACTTAGTTTAAATGTAGCGGTGTTGCAGTAGAAAACCTGCCTGCCAGAATGCTGGTCCCTAACCTATTAAGGTGCAAACCGTCTCTCTTGAAGAATTTATGCTTACCACAAAATATACCCCAGTGATCCAAGAACTTAAATCCTTGCTTCCTGCCCCAGTTCCCCAACCACATGTTCAAGTCCATTAACTCCCTGTTTCTGGCCACACCAGCCCGAGGAACTGGAAGCAAACCGGAGATAACCACCTTGGACGTCCTGCTTTTCAGCCTTTTTCCAAGTTCTCCGAAGTCCCGCTGTAGTATGTTCCTCCTCTTCTTCCCGACATCATTTGTGCCGACATGTACCATCACCTCTGGCTCTTCACCCTCATCCTTGAGGATTTCCTGCACTCTGTCAGGGATGTCTTTCACTCTAGCACCAGGAAGGCAACACACAATCCTTAAATCCCGTCTGCTGCCACAAAAACCCCGGTCAGTTCCTCTCACGATGGAGTCCCCTATTACCACGGCTCTGTGCGATGTCCTACTCTTCCTATTTGCCTTCAGCGGGACAGTAAAACGGGGCCAAGCTCAGATTAGTCTGCTTTGGTAAAGAGATGAAAAGGATTTTCAGAGGCCTTTTGTTTATTTGGAAATAAATAAGACTTCAGGTCAAAGTGGTCATGCTTTATAAGTGACCAGTAGAAAGAAGGAGATTGGTGAGCTATTTTAGTTGAACTAGCTGAGCTGAGCAATTTGCAGTTGAGTTTTGAACTTGGAAGTTCAACTGGGAGCTGTGTGGAAACTCTCTCTCTTTTCTGACCTTCAACTTCAACCTGGAAGTTTGTGTTCCATTTGTACTGGTTTGTATTGGGAGTTTGCTTATTGGGACAGTTGTGTGTATTCGGAACAGCATAATTAAATCTAGCTGAATCGGTTTAATTCTGTCGTGATCCTTTATTCTGTTCTTTGTGTTGCATTGTGTAATTTTATGAATAAAGTTTTTGTGTGTTTTAAAATCTAGTAGTCAACCTAGCTAAATTACACCGGCTAATTTTCATTGTACACTTACCGAAGCAAATTGCAAAGGTATGCTCTGGGCTGCCTGCTTAAAAATGTTTTGAGTAGTCTAGCCTAGTCCATAACATCTCGGAGATGGAAGATGCCTCCTTGGAACTTGACACAAACCAATCACTTTCCCTCCTCATGGTCAGCAAACCATGTTAAAATAACACGTGTGTACCATTAGCAATGGAACCAGGAGGAACAACATGGAGCAGTCTGTCTGTGCAGTCTATGCCTCATTGATTTGTCGTGATGCAGCAACAATGACATCCTCCTATTTCACTGCAACAGTTTGGAGGGGCTGAATGGCCTCTTCTATTCATGTGTCAGTGTCTTGAGGGACTGAATGTCTTCCTCCTGGCCCGAGGGCAGACGTTCAAGGACTTCAGTGGGCAACCCGTGGTTCCTGCCTACCAGCACGTTGTACTGACTAGACTCAATCTTCCTGAGTTATAAGAGACAAACAGAAGGCTGGAAGAAAATAGCAAGCCAGGCAGTATCATGAGCTGGGAAAGTCAACATTTCAGTTATAACCGTTCTTCAGAACTGGGGTGGGGGAGGGGGGTAGGGAGAGCTGCAGATAAAGAGGGAACGGAGTATTTGGGCTGGGGAGATCAGGGAGATAGCGAGTTATGGATATGTGGATACAAGTGATGGGTGCAACATGGTTGGGCGATGGGAGGGATGAATTCGGTTGGAAGCTGAAAGGTAAGGTCGTTAGTTGGAATGGAAGACCTCCCAGTCAGTTCCTATTTCAATTCTCTTTCCCAATCCCACTCCAACATGGCCATCCTTGGCCTCCTCCATTGCCACAATGAACCAAACCATAATTTGGAGGAACAAGATCTCATCTGGCACCTGTGCAACCGACACCCCGGGGACTCAACATTGAATTCTCCAATTTCAAATAACCTCCCTTTCAATCCCCCCGACTCCCTTCGCAAGCTCTCTCTTGCCTTCCATTCCTCTGAGCAACCTTTTGTCCTGTTACCAACTGGATTCAGCCCTCCCACCACCAACCCGCTGATACCCTTTATCTGTGCTCACTTATCCCCACGTCGGCACTCTGCTTCCTCCTCTCTCACCCACCCCTTTATCTATAGACCTCCTTACTCCCATCCACAGTCCTGACGAAGAGTTATATCCAAGTCATTCACTTCTCAAAGTCGTGATGCTGTCTTGCTTATTCTGTTCTTCCAGCTTTCTGCGTGTGTATTTTGGATTCCAACACCTGCTGTATTTTTTAAAATTGTCTTCTTGTGTAACAGCAGGAGTGAGTGAACGCATTGCGTCTCTTGTTATCCAATGGATCTGGTGGGCTGAATGGCTTTCTTATATTACTGTGAAACCAGCTAGAGATGCTGTAGGGGTTTCTCTTTCTTTTAACCGTGGAAATGGTTCGTGCCCAGCCGTGCTTTTGATTCATGTTACCTATACATTAACAGCACAAGCTTGAATGTTGTCCAGATTTGATATTTTAGTACCTGAGGAGGTGACTCAGTGTTCTGAACATTGTATAATCTTCACAGAACATCAATCATCTCTGATAGTTCCACACATACTTGCCCACATTGGTCTTCAAGGCGTCCTATTTTTTCCCCAGTTATTGTTTTGTTTCTATTAGTATATTTAAAGTACCTTTTTGGATTCATCCTAATTTTCTCAGCCAAGGCTCTTTCTTGCTCCCTTTTCACCCTACTGATTTCCTTCTTCCATGACTCCTGTATCTCTTATATATCTCCAGGGATCCCCTTGATCCCAGCTGCCTGTACCTGAGTCACGCCCCAAGTTCGAACATGAATCTGAGGAACAGTTTTGTCCTTCTCTATAACTATTTGAAAATTAATAGAACTATTGTTACTGGTCCCTAAGTGCTCCCCCACTATTAACTCAGTCACCTGTCATGCCCTATTTACTAAGAAAATTTCGAATTTTGCCCCTTCCCGAGTAGGACACTATATACTGCTTGAGGAAACTTTCCTGACGCATTTAACAGATTCTACCTCATCAAATCACTTAACACTGTGGCTGTTCCAGTCTGTATTAGAAAAAAAACCTATTATGATAACCCTATAGGTCTCCCCTCTCTCCCTGCATATTTGTTACTCTCATTCCTGTTGACTATTTGGGGGCCTATATTACAACTCCAATCACCACACCATTCCCTTCCTATTTCTAAACTCCACCCACAAAGCCTCACTGGGTGATCCATCAGTTATTTTATCTCTGATTAATGCTGTGGTTCTCCCCTTAATCAGAAATGCAACTCTCCCTCCCCTCCTTCCACCATCTCTGTCTCGCCTAAAACACCTGTTCCCTAGCACATTAAGCTGTAAATCCTATCCATTACTTAGCCATATTTCTGTAATGGCTATAATATCCCAGACCCACCTACCTATCCAGGTCCTGAGTCATCGGCCTTACCTGTCAGCCCTCTTGCATTGAAACAGGTGCAATTAAATCCAAAAGGCATTACTTTCTCTCTGTTATTTTCCAGCTTAACCTTACTATTTCTGATTACTGTATCTCCTTCCACTTTCCTCCCTGCTCTTGAGGATACCGCCACATGCCAATCGAGTTTAAACATTCCTATGTAACCCTAGCAAAACTGGCCGGCAAGATATTGGTGTCCCCTCCAGTGCATGTCTCAGACGGTAATCTCCCTCTCAGGAGATTACCACTGGCAAGGTTTTTTTTTAAATATTTCTCCTAGCTCTCTGCAATCACGCTGCAGTACCTCGTCACTATTTCTACGGGTATCATTTGTGCCAACGTCCACAATGATTTCCGGTGCTCCCCTTCCCCCTTGAGAATGTTCTGCAGCCACTTGGAGACATCCTGGACGCGAGCATCCGGGAAGTAACGCACCATCCTGGATTCCCGTTTGTGACCACAGAATCTCTGATCTGTCCCACTAACAATCGACCCTCCTATCTTTATAGTCCTGTTGACCTTTACCCTTTCCCGCTGTGCCCCATTGGTAGTCCCACCAACCTGGCTCCTGCTGTTTTCCCCTGAACTGTCATCGCCCTCAACAATCCAAACTGGTCCACTTGTTTTCGAGGGGAATGGCCACATGGGATTCCTGCACTCCCTGCCTACTCCCTTTGCCATTCCTGGTGGTCGCCCATCTACTGTCTGCCTGGAACATGACAGGAAGCAAGGAACGCCTGTTGGATTAAATTATGTTTAGTTAAATACAATAGGACTGACAAGTAAACTCAGGGCGATGAACGTTGGACTGGAATATTACAGTCATTATCTCGGTCAGTATCTCGGATTACCCTGAGTGCATTATAGATTAGATTACCTACAGTGTGTAAACAGGCCCTTTGACCCAACAAGTCCGCACCGACCCACTGAAGAGCAGCCCACCCAGACCGACTCCCCTCCACGCAAAACTGCAGGTAATTTAGCATGACCAATTCACCTAACCTGCACATCTTTGGACTGTGGATGGAAACTGTAGCACCCAGAGGAAACCCATGCAGACACGGCGAGAATGTGGAAACTCCACACAGAACCCTGGTCCCTGGTGCTGAGGCAGCAGGGCTAACTACTGAGCCACCATGCTGCCCAACCTCATCTCCCTAACACGATCTCCCAGGAGCTGAAGCTGGGTGCAATGCCCACACGTGTAGCCATCAGGGCCGGTGGAAATCTCCCTGAGCTTCCACATCCCACAAGAGGAGCGTGCGACTGCCCTAAATGCCATCTCGACTGCTGTAACAATAAAGTTAAAAGAACTTTATTTGAGTTTCCCTGTACATTTTGCTGAACTGGAGCTGTCCAAAGCCTCTCGTGTAAAAGCCTTACTGCTTACTCTGCTACCAACGGCATGTCTCTCTATACCTCCACACTTAATTTTGGTCAGGAAAAGGAGACACGACAGTGATGTAGTATTTAGGCCTTCAGCACTCCTTGACACCTGGCCCCTGACTACCTGCTACCCAGCGCAGGTCGCTGCTTGGCCTTGGAGCATGTCTTGCTGAAGTCTTCCTTCTGGTAGTGGTGACTGTGTCGATGCAAATCCTCACCCGAACAGGCAATCCATGTTATCACAGTCCTCTTGTACTTTATGTCTATTCGTATTGCGTTTATGAATTCCTCGAATCCCTCGATTGCATTCCAAACCGTGTCTCACTCCATAGAAAGAGAGGTTGATGTTCTTGTGAATACAGGGCAATTGGAAAAGAACACCATTAGACTTCGGGGCAACAAAATTTCTATCCGCTCACTGAGTCTGCTTTTCCTTCGATTAGGTTATATTTATTTTGTTAATCCCCCATTCCACTTTCCTGTGATTTCCCCGTAACACTTGTATAAAAAATCTGTCTGTCTCAGCCTTGAAGATATTTAATGATCCAGCCTCAACAGCTTTCCGAATTTTCTACAATTGTTTCCTTTTCACTGATGTGAGACTTGGCCTTTAATCTGGTGATTTGCCCACTCAATCTTACACAAAATTCCAATTCTTCCTCAACTCCTGTACCAATTTGCTCATGGGTCTAACGCTCACTCTCCCTAAATCCAGGAACTGCTTCGCTAAACTGAAGACCGATTCGTAGGATGTGTTTAATATATACTGTGGCTTTGTGAACAGGCTGTCCCCTTAGTCCCTAATACTCCCATTCTTTCCTGCGTTACCCTCTTCCCCTTAATAAACTAAAAAAAAGACTATTGATTCTTGCTAAACTTACCCGCTAATGTTTTATCACCCCTCCTTCTGCTCTTCCACTGATATTTTAAGTTTAGCCCTAAGCTTTCTATATTCTTTTATGACCTTCATTGACCTGCTCATTGGTACCAGATTTAAGCTTATCTTTCCTTTTTCATCCTGTTCGGGATTTGTGTCGACATCTGAAGTTCTCAGGGCTTGTTTTCCTAATCTTTTCTGCGGTGTAACATGCTGGGCCGACACTGTCATCAATTCTATTTTAATCAAATGATCCCCCAACCCCCGCCCCACCTTGTTCTGCTACAGTTTCACCCAGAAGCAACTGCTTCTGTCATTTTTTTCCCATAAAACCTGTCTCCCCAATGCAAAAAGCTCTTATTTTTCTAACATTGTTAGGTCTTTTCCTTAGCAAAGTCAAAATGTGTGATATCACGGTCACTGGTCCTATAAAGCTCTCCCACTTCTGCCTGGAACAGCTGAATGGCTTCGTTCCCCACAGTGAGGCCCAGCACTGCACTGCCCTTTGTTGTATCTGCTCTATGTTGATATAAGAAGTTCTCGGGAATAAATGTCAAAACACCTGCCCCCTCTTAAAAAGTTATCACTGACCTAATGAATATTTGGAATAGACATGCCTGAATATAATGATTCTATTATTGTTTTTACACATCTCAGTAACTTGGTTATATACCTGCTCCCCTAATTTCCTTTGTCCGGGGGTCTATAATATATCCCTAGCAGTCTTTCTGTCATGGTTTTGATCCTGAGCTCTAACCACCACACCTCATTAGAAGATCCTTTCAAGATATCGTCCCTTCTTACGCCAGTAACTGACTCCATCATTAATAAGGCAACACCATCTCCTTTTTTACCCTCTCTCCTGTCCTGACTATAGTTCTGGTACCACAGAATATTGAGTTGTCAGCCCCGACATCCCTCAAACACATCTCTGTAATGGGAAAAATGTCACACTTCCACATGTCACCTGGTTTCCATATCATATCTGTCTGTCTGATAATATTACCAGCAATCTGGAATATATCACCTGGAATACTCTGTACCTCGGAGTTCTTCAGTCGTTCCTGTTCGTAATCAACCTGTCCAATTCATAAACCAAAATTGTAACTCTGGGACTGAATGAATATTTTTTGAATTTGAATTTCGTTTTTAGCAAATGTGTTCATCAAATGCAACTTTCCAGAATTAAACAGTCAGCTCCAGTTACAACGAGTTTCTGTTGATGAGTTCCTTGCTCAGTGTGCAGAGGGGGAAGCCCTCAGTAATGGAGAAAGTGAGGACTGCAGATCCTGGTGATCAGAGTTGAAAATTGTGGCGCTGGAAAAGCACAGCCAGTCAGGCTGCATCTGAGGAGTAGCAGAGTCAAAGCTTTGGGCATCTGCCCTTCCCATGTTTTCCATTCCATAATACGCAGGATATTGGGAGCCATACTTGCTCAGGAAGGCAGCACTGCACAGAACCCTGAAATGGAAAGCAGTCAATCCGTTGGTTGGACAGGGAGTAAACAAGTTGAGGTGAAATATAGACTAATTGAAGTACAAACATAAGGATAGATAAATCCCACGGCCAGACGGGAAACACGTAGGTCACTACAGGAAGAGAGGCAAGAGATTTCTGTGCCTTTGGCGATGGTCTTTGCGTCTTCATTCACCATTGGAGTAGCGTCAGTTGATTGGAGGGTGGCAAATGTTACTCCCTTGGTCAGGCAAGGAAACAGGGATTGTCCTGAGAATGACAGACCAGTCAGTCTTACATCAGTATTGGGCAAAGTATTGGAGAGGATTCTGAAAAATCATAGTTCGATTAGAAATAGTCAGCATGGCTTTGTGAGGGTCAGGTCATACCTCACAACTCTTATTGGACTCTTTGAGGAAGGGATTAAGCACACTGAAGAAGGTAGAGCAGTGAATGCGGAGTGCATGGATTTTAAAAAGGTGTTTGATTAGATTACATTACAGTGTGGAAACAGGCCCTTCGGCCCAACAAGTCCACATCGACCTGCAACCCACCCATACATTTACCCCTGACCTAACACTACGGGCAATTTAGCATGGCCAATTCACCTGACCTGCACATCTTTGGACTGTGGGAAGAAACCGGAGCAAACCCACGCAGACACGGGGAGAACGTGCAAACTCTACACAGTCATTAGCCTGTGGCTGGAATTGAAGCCGGTTCGATGGCACTGTGAGGCAGCAGTGCTAACCACTGTGCCACCGTGCCGCCCACAGTTTGATAAGCTTCCCCGTGGTAGTTTCATTCAGAAAGTAAGGAGGCATGACATACAGGGAGACCTATCTGTCTGGATACAGAATTGGCTCGCCCATAGAATATAGAGGGTGGTGGTAAATGGGAAGTATTCAGTGTGGAACTAGGTGAGGAGTGGTGTTCCATAAGGATCGATTCTGGGAACTCTGCTGTTTGTGATTTTGATAAATGACTTGGATGACGAAGTGGAAGGGTAGGTTGGTAAGTTTGGTGATGTAACACCGGTTGGTGGAATTGTGGATAATGTGGAGGGCTGTTGTAGTTTGCAACAGGACATTGACAAGATACAGGACTCAGCTGTTAAGTGGCAGATTGTGTTCAATATGGAAAAGTGGGATACGATTCATTTTGGAAGGTCGAAGTTGAATGCAGAATACAGGGTTAAAGGCAGGATTCTTACATTGTGGAGGAACGGGGGATCATATGGTCCATGGCATAGCTCCCACAAAGTTGCTACCCAGGTTTATAAGGTAGTTAAGAAGGTGTTTGATGTGTTCATTAGCCGAGGGATCGTTTTTAACAGCTGCGAGGTTATGCTGCTACTCTATGGATCCCTGGTGAGTCCACACTTAGAATATTGTAATCAGTTCTGGTTGCCTCGTTATAGGAAAGATGTGGAAGCTTTGGTAAGGGTGCAGAGGAGATTTATCAAGATGCTGCCTGGACTGTAGCGCATATGTCTTACAAAGAAAATTCGAGGGAGCTCGGGTGTTTACCTCATTGGAACGAAGAAGAATGGAAAGTTACTTGACAGGGGTGTTCAAGATGATGAGAGGCATAGATAGAGTGGACAGCCAGAGACTTTCTCCCAGGGTGGAAATGGCTCTCGAGGGGGAAAGATTTTAAGGTAATTGGAGGAAGATTTAGGGGAGATGTCAGAGGGAGCTTCTTTACACAAAGAGTGGTGGGTGTGTGCAATGAACAACCAGCAGTTGTAGTAAAGTCAGCTATATTAGGGATATTTAATTGGATAGGCAAATGAATGTTAGTATAATGAAAGGTAAGTAGGTTAGTCTGATCTTAGAGTAGAATAGAAGGATGACAGAATGTCAAAGGCCGAAGGGCCTGTACAGTGCTGCACTGTTCTATCTTTCCAGTTTCAACCAGCTTGAGGATTCTCATTAATTGTTGAATGTGTGAGGGAGTGATGCGTGTGATATCAGGAAGCTTTGGAGGGGTGTAAGGGCAAAACCTTCAGTTATGGTGTACATTGTTACAGTCACTTGAAAGCCAGTGTAATATGTGTGGTTACTTAAACCAGACAGAATCTGCTAAGTTCAGTTATTAATGTGATTTTTGGATTGCTGTTTGCTGCTGGTTACTTCACAGAAATTCTACTGTGTGATCCATGTATTAATCTCTGACCATTCACAGAGATGTACAATTTTATTTTGATACTGGAGAATGCGATGGTGACATTTATTGGATATGGATTTACAGGTTTCTTTGTGAGACACAAGGCACTACAATAGATTGTCAACTTGTTAATGTCTACACCCGTGTCTGATCCGGGGTGCAGATGCATGGAGTCTGGGAGGCAGGTCAGGTTTCATCACCATAGGTAATTTGTATGGTGTGATTCTGGCTCTCCATGTCAACACGTCTGGTCTCTGGGCCAGGCTCTGACTGAAGATGAATTTTAAAATTTGGTTGATGGTCAGCCATTAGTATCTAACCTGGACAACATTTGTATCTAAACTGAGACCAGTGATAGTCTGTTGATGTGTTCTCCCCCTACCCAAGGTGGATTCCAAATTATTTGTTTTGAAGTAATGTTTGACTGACTGACCTGAACCAGGTTAGAAGCTCTATGCACAGATTTTGTAACAGGCCACTGAGTCTCTCTGTATCACAGGCAGCTGTGAGGTCCAATAACACTGTCAATGATGTCAGATAAATTGGAAGTAATTTTCAGCATAGCTCATTGCAAGGTGTTGACTTTACTGACCAGAACAATAATCGGATGTTTGCTATATTTCATGAATTGGGCAAAACTAAGCTATGAATGATAATCATTCTACTGAACTATAATCTCTTAAATCAATTATGTTGATTCTATATTTATGGAACTGAAATATAAACTCCTGTCAAGGTTTTCTAAAACAGAAATAAAATATGTACATTTTATTTTATCGAAGAAAGAACATAACACTTGTGGTGATCAGAATTAGATATTCAATGTCAGGATTCAAAGCAACGATTTCCCACTCCAATATTTTTAAAGTGGTTGACTTCTGAATGATTACATGTTCAGAGTGAGCAAACGATTGAACATACAAATAGAATTAGCGTTCTTATACATTTTAAATAAACAATCAGTTTAATTTCTCACTGAAATGTGCGATCTTCAGCTATTTGCCAGCAATATAAAAATAGCAATAATTCAACATAGACTGTGAATATTAAACTAAATAAATTATTTGTGTTATTAAATTTTAGTGAATAATAATTTGAAAACTTCCAATTTTCAGAATGAATGATGTTTAATACGAAATGTGGAGAGTGAAAAATAACAACGAACATAATATAGTGACAGTGCAAAGTCAGACCTTTCCAAAGGGTTTTGTGACAAGCAATGACATATTTGTTTTAGTATTTGGAAAACAACATGTAAAATATTCATGTTCTGAGTAATAATTAGACCTCATTATGAAGCTGACCTTGCAATACTTGCATTTTAAATGCTTATGCTGCACCAAATAATCAGATATTTGCGAGCATTTACAACGTGAAATTATTGGATACTGACTTTTATTCACAGCTGGCATATAATAGAGTACAAAACTTCAAAGTACAGGAGGAGGCCATTGGCTAATATGTATGAATCAGCTCCAAAAATGTCTCCCAAGCACCACCCATTTGCCAGCCCTCTCGCTGTTGCCCGTTACATGAATAATTTCCAAATATATATCCAGTTCTCTTTTGAATTTTCATCCACAACTTTCCCAGCCAGACAATTCCAATTCGTAACAACATTCGAAATAAAGACGTTTTTCCTTATTTCACTCCGAGCTGTTTTGCTGACAACATTGTAATTAGAATCCCTTGATGCTGAAATGCCAACTAATAGAGTATTCTTTTTCTACTCTGCAAGTTTTTTCATACTTTGAACTCCACAATAAATTCACATCTTTGTCTGTTCTGCTCCAGGAACAATAACCCTTGCAAGAACTGTAACATACACTACACGGAAAACAAGCAGAAAACTAGTCACATGAATATATGAACATCAACTAGCTACAAAAGACATGATCCCAACACTAATTTCTTACGTACTGATGAGGAAGTACGCCACTTTGACTAGGTCTGCATATCCATTCTAGGACAGGCCAAACAGAGACAAGCACAAGAATTCCTAGAAACATGGCATTCCAACCGGAACTACATCAACATACACATTAATTTTGACTCCATCCACCATCCTCTGAGAAAAAGGGTCAGAAATGACATCATAGACACAGGAAATTACATCACCAACCCAAGGAAACCGAAACATTTAAATAGAAAGTGGGAGATAACACCAGCACTTCACAGGAGGCTCACTTCCTGAGTACAGTCAATGGAACAAACGAGGAACTGCCATTAGCTATTGCTTCAGAATATATCTGCGTGTTCGTGGCTGCCACCACATAGAATAATTGAATGAAAATGCGAGCCTGCACCACCAAGTGCATATCCAAAGGCTTTTTAAAAGTTTGTGAGATTACCTGATCAATCACCCTAGGAAATGCATTCCAGACACATATCACCAGGGGTAGAACGGCAGCTTAGTGGTTAGCCTCCTGCCATAGAGCGCTGGGGACCCAGGTTTGATTCCAGCATCGGGTAACTGCCTATATGGATTTTGCACATCCTCCCCGTGTTCGCGTGGGTTTCCTCTAGGGATTCTGGTTTCCTCCCACAATCCAAAGATGTGCAGGTTAAGTGAATTGGCCATGCTAATTTGCCCAAAGTGTTCAGGGATGTGTAGGTTAGGTGCATTAGTCAGGGGTAAATATAGGAGGAACGTGTTTGGGTGGGTTACTCTTTGGAGGGTCATTGTGGACTTGTTGGGCCGAAGGGCCTATTTCAACACTGTAGGAACTTTATATTCTATGTCTGTGCCACCCTCTCAGTTCAATACAGATGCCACAAACCATCTCTCAATCCCCTGCCTTTTACTTTAAGAATGTTTCCCTTTGTTTTTGACAATTCTGGTAAGGTAAACTGCTGTTGTCTGTTCATCCTCTCCATACCCCTTATGATCTTGTATTCCTGTACCAGGTTTCCTCCTCAACGTTCCCTGCTGCAAAGAAAAAAGGAGCAAGTTTAGCCCTCGCCCTTCAAAATTTGAGTACTCACTTGACTTGTTAATTCAGATGTGCATCATCTCACATTTATCAGTGTTAAACTTCATCTGCAATTAATCTGGACATAGAAATCACCTGTTTATATCGTCCTGCGGTTAACCCTTTCCTCCTCATTGTGAAGAACCCAGCTAATCTTTGCGTCATCCCCAACATTAACTATCATTCCACTGCCATCCATCTTCCATATTCTCACCATCATCATTTATGAATATCACAAACAAACTTTGATTTCCTTTCTGTTCTCCACATGTTATTCACAAAGGAATAATTAAGAATTACTTTCTCTTGTTGTTTTTATTTTGGGGGAATTGACAGAGTGACGTAGTTAACACCTATTATGACTGTGCTGCAAATACCATTTTCGACACGAAGTTGAATTCACCTTTTACACTCTGTCCCTCAGCATGTCTTATTCATAAAGTTTGTAACTAATTTAGGATTAACTACGGTTTGGTACCTTGCACTGGAACATTAGCCTTTTGTGTGGCACTGTCCTTTGTAACAATAGTCAGAACTGAAGAAATGTTTCATCTGCAGCATGGACACAGATTCATTGCTCGTATCAGTTAATGTGATGAGGATAAATATTCAATTAAATTCTATGTTATGGA
This sequence comes from Chiloscyllium plagiosum, assembly GCF_037043375.1. NCBI lineage: Eukaryota > Metazoa > Chordata > Chondrichthyes > Orectolobiformes > Hemiscylliidae > Chiloscyllium > Chiloscyllium plagiosum. Next base: position 39,288,838 of record NW_028270184.1, read on the forward strand.
CAAACTGAAAGAGAACAAATCATATTCTCATGTCTACCTTGAATTGGAAGCAAATACATACTGTTAAAAATTCAAAAATGTTGAGACACAACACCAGGGGAGAAAAAAAACACGTCACCTGCATTTGATGGAGATACAAAACTACAGAGTGAATGTACAATCTGATAAAGAATCAAGTGATAGAAAAATAAGTACATCAAATCTTAATTTTCAATGGAATCAGAGCCCAATTTTCCTGAACAGTGGTGGTTTTCACCCAACCTCACTTTTCCAAAAACAAGCTTTACCCAGCCACTAAAACTTCATTCGCCATTCTTCCTCCCCTTCCTACTCTTTCTTTACACTCCTACTTCCCTTTAACTACCCCTTCTGCTGCCACACATTCGTCCATTGATGATATCTCTTCAGACAATTCTTCTGGCACTCCCACTGTAAGTTACACCAGTTCCCTAGTTACTCCCACTTCCACTGGCCATCCCTTACCCCTTTTTGCTTTCCAACTGGCGTGATGAGAGCTCCTGGCTTCTGTGCTGCTATTGGTCATCAGTGAATGATGAGATTGAGATGATCAATGCCCAATGTCTAATAGTGTATGTCTGTCATTGTCTAATGCACCGTGAATCGGGTGTGTTTTTTTTTCCCCAAACAGCGTGGAACTTTTTTTCTGTCTCTCTGTCACAGCGCTTAATCAAACAGTCTCATCCCAAAGAGGAAACACCTCTCCTTAGAATCAGACGTCCATGCATCTGTTTGTCATTTAATGTCGCGAGGACAGTGACCACATTGTTCAATAAGCCGTGTTCTATCTTTTTTCTCTTTAGTATTTTAACTGATTTTCCAATGTCAGTTGAAGTAAGATCAGAGTAACTTCCCTTGCCATCAAAGTAGCATTTGACTCATGTAGCATCATTGATCCTCAGGAAACTGCGGTCAACGGGAATCGGAGGAAATTCTGCGCTGGTAATTTCCTCAATGAACAATGAAACCTTCCCCAGAACTATTGGGCATGACAAATAAACTCTGCCTTTGCTAGTGCCATCCAAAACCATGGATGGATTTGTTTTATTAGTAACATCAAGATACATTCAGTTTTCACAGTTTGGTCTAACGTCCCAGAAAAGTAAGACCTTGCTGGTTGAGTGTAACCCCAGTGAAATCAGAGCATTACAATAAGGTGACTATTCTGATTATTTTCAATCACTTACTTTCTGATCGTGCAATGTCAGTGCCACTGAGATTAATATTTTCTCTTCCCAACAGCATCACATCACATTTGCTCAAGGCTGCACTATTCCCCAATTTTACTTCATTCTCTAGCTCATAACTTAGAGATGTCTATGAGCCTCTGGAACCTGCCACCCCACCCATGCCCTGCAATCTGAGTCCATCCCCTCCCCCAAGCCCACCTCCTGTCGTGTATTCACCATCCCTCCTAACCTTCCACGCTCTCATGCTGAATGTTCTGTACTCAACAAAGGTCTCAGCTTTATCCCTTTGTGCCCCACTTTAATGAATTTCGGGCGCGACATAATGTTGATCTCTTCTTCCAACATCTTCTCCTCGGTGTCCATTTCTTTGGGCAAGAGTCCACTCCCCATCCCATACACCTTTCGCCCAGCTCCAGCACTCTCCCTCCACCTGGACCCATTCCTCTGGCGTTTACTTGAACTCAATCTGTTCATTGAGAACGCTCCATGGGAGTTTGTTTGTCTTACATTCTCTATATCGCCCTCACCCTATCCAACCTATCACCCTCTGAACAGACACTACACTGTATGCTTCGATGCAACACTGACTATGTTATTCAGCCTGTGCCGATAGGGGTGGTGTTGCTGTAGTCTGGTGGACTCACCTCTACATTTCAGTGGCTGAGTGCCAGCTCTCAGATACCTCCACATATCACCTGCTGGTCCATAACCATACCATGGCAAATCAGGCTATTTTATTAACTAAATCTGACCACATTTCATCTAGAGATTCCCACTCACTCGCCCATCCCCCATTCACCCCCACCTAACAGTCCCGAAGCTCATGGCCCTCTGATAGCAGAGTTCGCTTTTATCTCCTCCTGAAAATCCACAAACAGAACTGTCTGGGCAGACCCATTGCTTCAGCCTGCTCCTGCCATTCAGAGGGGTTGCATGGATATACACGTGGGCCCAAGATATACCTGTTCCTTCATGGGGTAAGTAGACCATTCCCTGTTCCAGTTCTATTCCAGCCCCCAACCACAACTCTTTCTCCAATACGTAGATGATATAATCACTGCTGCTCCTCTCCCTTGTCCAGAATTGGAAACGTTCATCGTTTCCAATTTGCACCCCTCTCTCATTTTCACCTGGTCTATGTCTGACTCATCCCTTCCTTTCCTCGACATCTCTGCTTCTATTTCTGGGGATAGACCGGTCACTGATATCCAGTATTAACCCACCAACCCCCACAGCTACCTGGACTATACATCCTCACATCCTGTTTACTGCCCATTCCATTCTCCCAGTTCCTTCGTCTCCACCGCATTGCTTCTGATGATGTCAACTACAAAAATGTGGCCTCTGAAATGTCCACCTTCTTCCTCAACCGAGAATTCCCCAGCACTGTTATTGACAGGGCCCTCAACCAGTTCTGACCCATCTCCTGCACTTCTACCCTCACCCTCTCTCCTCCCTCCTGCAACAGCGTTAGAGGTCTCCCTGTCCTTACCTACCATCCCACCAGCATTCACATGCATAAGATCATCAGTCTGCATTTCCCCCACCTCCAGCGAGATGCCACCACCAGACACATATTTTCCTCCTCTCCCTTTTCCACCTTCTGAAGTGATCATTTCCTCCAGGACACCCTGGTCCGCTCGTTATTCACTGCCCCCCCCCCCCACCCCCCACCATCTCCCCTACCCCCATCACAGGTACATTTCACTTTCCCCTGCTGGAGGTGTTACACTTTCCCATTTACCCCCTCCCTCGTCACTAACCAAGGGCCCAAACATATCTTCCAGGTGAAGCAGCATCCTATCAACATTTCCCACAATCCCATCTACTACATTATCTGCTCACATTGTAGTCTGCTCTACATTGGGGAAATTAAAGGTAGACTGGGTGACCACTTCACAGAATATCCAAGCTGTACCTATGCAAAAAACCCTGAGTTTGCAGTTGCCTGCCAGTTTAATACCCCATCCTGTTCCCTGGCCAATATCTCTGTGTCAGCCTTGCTGCAGTGTTCCAGGACATTTCAACGCAAGCTGGAAGAACAACACCTCATTTTCCGCGGGCGGACCCTACAGCCATTCAGACTCAAAATAATATTCAAAATTTTAGGGACTGAACTCCTCAATGCCCCCTACCCATACACCAGGCCTAGTTCTCACGTGGTCTTCCATTACTCACCCCCAATTGTTAGCTACTAACAGTCTCCATTAACAGCTATTCAGTCTCTGCTGTATATTAATCAACATTTTCAGGGCTACCATCTGTTCTGATGAAGGGCCACTGAACTAGAAACGTTAACTCTGATTTCTCTGCACAGATGCTGCAAACCTTTTGCAGCAACTTCGGTTTTTGTTTCAACAATGTCTCACAATGTCTTTGTATCACAACGCAATACGTCATGGATATTTGGAGCTCTGTCAAATATAGGAACTTTGTAATTTCTCGTTTAATGTCCATAAACATATATTCGAGATTCGACTAAGATAGCAACTTTGCTTATATCGTTCAGATCAGTCAATTTGTCACAGTTCGGAAAGAAAAAGAATTCGATAGAGGGAAACTCAGCAGGTCTGGCACCCTCCGAGCAGAGATACACAGAATTAACCTTTAATTTCAGTATGACTTTTTCAGAACAGTCTCACATCGTATTCGATATGTTAACTCTGTTTCTCTCTGCAAATACTTCCTGATCCGTTGCGCTTCTACCATCATTTTCTGTTTATATTTCATGTTTCCGTATCACTATATTTCATGTTTCTTGATAGGGTTACATGCTGAATTTGGTTACATACGGACAATATCGTCCTTTCCTGTTCCTATTATAGGTGGTGTGTCTGTGACACCTGTGTTACGGCCGATATCTGTTTCTTCTTTAAGATGCAAAGGATAAAAGAATATTTTTCTGATTATCCTGTAAATCTCAGGAACTCCACTTTGTTTGAAAATACATTTTAGAGGCAGCTGAAATTTCATGAGATAATAGGAATAGATTATTGATGGTGGAGCACTCTGTGTCCTTCATTGAATGAGCTTGTCTACCCGCTCTCCAAAGGCTTTGATTACATATCACAGAATTATTTGCAGCAAAAGTGGGGGAAACTCAACCCATTGTCTCTTCCAGCTTGGAATGACTATATCTCTACTGTTAGTCTCCTGTATTGTCCCCATTGCCCTTCACATTTTTTTACGAGTGTCTGCTTTTAATTGTAAGTATCCTACCAGATATGAACAATACGATAAATCTCAAACAAAAAGAAAAACAGAATGTAGAGGGCAAGCTCAGCAGGTCTGGCAGTATCTGTGAAGAGAAATCAAAGTTAATGTTTCAGGTCCGGTGAATTTACTCAATCTGTATTCCCAATGATTAAACAGTATGTATATAAAATATAGTTCACTTTATTACATGTAATATTATCCTTTTAGTTCACATTGTCATTCAGCATTGCATCTCCCAAATATTGATTGTTTCCTTGCTATGCATTAGATTTAATTCTGTCTGTCAGAAAGAGGGATGATGACTGGGGAATATCATTGCACTCCCTGTGCAGTCTCCACAGCCACTGCTCCCATTCCGCCCTATCTCCCAGACAATAACATGTTCATTCGAACCTGACTCATTAATTCATAAGTCTAAATGAATAAGTTCATTGTAATTATCACTTTTAGCGTTGGACTGAGGCCAAAATGTGCAAAAAAAAATGGTTTACAGCAAATGAAACTGCATTTACAAATCTGTCAATTTATATAAATAAATTACTGAAGCATATTCCCTTTGGAAGTTCCAAAGTTGCCTTTTTTGAGCAATGAGAAGAACATTCGGAGAAGTCCACACTTCCTGTCCATGTTCAGGGCGACTGTTCCCAATGACAGTCTATTCGCTAGCGTTTGTTCCCGTGGAGGAGAGATCAGCACAGTAACAACATCCTGACTGTGATTTTTTTTTGTGGGGGGGGGGGGGGGGGTGGTGGAAGGAGTTTTGGAGAAATGGTTACAGCATAGTAAATGGAAAACAGAGCAGAATCATGCAGCCTACGAAATGAAAATATTCTTATTCTCCCTCACAACTGACTTCACTAGAGCGATTGGTGATGGGAGATGTGACCAATAGCCAGCAATGCCAACATTTAGTCCAGTCCAGATATATTGTGAACTGAATGTACTGTATTGAAAGCTGTATTGCTCTGACTGTGGTTGATGTCAGTCTCCATGCAATGCAACTGTGTCACTGGAGGGTTTCACTCTCCTCTTACTAAGAGGCTTCATTCAGTGCGCTATCCCACTGTAGTAACAGATGCATCAGCTCCAACAGTAACAGAGATCAACAACTGCATAGATCTGAATCTGAGAATAGCGGAATGGAACATTACAACAATGGAGAGGAGGTTTTCCTTGAGTGCTAATGATTATTATGGGCGGGGTGGACGGTGTGCTACTCACCTATTCTCGTTATTGTTGGTGTTCTCTACCTCTGTCCATTCATTAATCCCATAAACAAGTTTGAACTTCGTTGCAATCTCTGTTACCTATATTTGTCAGAGAAAGAAACTATTGTCTTCAGTTTCAATTGCAGTCTCCATTCATTACCCATGAATTGCAGACCACTCCCTCACAAACATCTGCAAACAAAACTGTGCACAACCTCGAGATCCCTTTTTGCCCTGAACTGATTTATGTCTTCTGTTCTCTCTGTCACCAAACCTGTCCACTCCTAGCTCCTAATATCCCCAATCTTCATCTCTGTGTCAGTATTTATGCTGAACCAACCATTGGCTGCAAGTTGGTAAAATCCAGACATAATGTTTCAAGCTCTCTTATGACCACTTTTCCGATTACAAATATTTCAATCATAAAATTGTTCTTGTCTCGGAAGTTACTTCATGATTAGGACAATGAATGAATGTAGGAATGTCGCTGGATGTAATTCAGAAGCTAAGCATATTAAACGAAAGATATTGTTTCAAGTGATTTGTTTCAAGTCCACCACAGCTGATGACAGAACATAAATAAAAATGATAAGAATTCGAATAAAAGTGAATTTCACGAAGAACAATATTAAAAGCAACATTTTGTCTGAAAACCTTCATCTTTCACTGATCACCTTCGGTATAGAAATCTAATGTTTTTACCCAGTCTGGGTTAATTGTGACTTGAGACTCATAAGAATTTGTTTTGCTTTATATTGGCCTGTGGAATGGCCTCATAATCAAAGCAATTAGTGATGGTCACCAAATGCTATCCTTCCCACGAATGCCAACTTCCCACGAATTAACAAAATTGAAGGCGAAATCAAATAAAGGAAGTAGCTGAAAATCTGAAATTGTAGAAAGAAATGCAAAGAAATAAACAGAAAGTTTTGGGGAACTTTCCTGAACTGAAAGCAGCTGGAAAGGAGTGTGATTAATACCGTTGATGGGAAGTCTGCTTTGAAGGGGAGGAGGAATCTATAGAGAAAGAGGGATATAGAAGAAAAAGGGGAAACAAAGAGAATGATGATCAGCTGGGCTGGAAATAAAATGTGAGATTCACCTCATTTATTTTTCGCTTTCCCATCTTCCTGAATATCATGCCCTTGAAATACAGGTATCCCCACTTTTCAAAAGTTCGCTTTTCGCCACTTTCCTTTTCGAATGACTTATATTGGGACATTGTTTCGCTAACCAAAAGCAATCCGAACAGCATTTTCACTTTTACGAAGAAAGCCGAAAATGTTCCCATATAAATCAGTGCGACTGCACTTCATGCCATATCCGCTTGTGAACGGTTTGTAGGAAGACTCTACTTAGAAATAGTGAGGGAAAACTGTTTAAATCTATGATCATGTTTGAAGCGATTTGATTCCCTCTGTCTGTCCTTCCTAAGTGTGGTCATCTTCTTATATTCATTAATTATATATGGGCATCTCTGATTGGGGCAGCATGAGTTCATTTTTCCAGTTGTCCTTGAGAAGACCTTGAGCCCCTGCAGTCCACGTGTTTGATCTGATTTGGTTTCGTTTATTTTAGTCAAACGTACAATGGAAATGTTTGTTTTTATTGTCGTGCAGGCACATGACCCTAAATAAGAAAACAGAGATCACAGGGTCCTTGGACAGAGTGAAGTATACAAGGTTACAGCTTCACAGGAGGTGGGCAAAGTAAGATCGACATTAGTAAGATTAATATTATTTGAAAAGTGAGAGATGTCAATTTGTCAGTCTAATAATGGTAGGGAAGGAAGTGTTCCTGAGCATGCCGGTCCATGTGTTCAAGTCCCTGTGTCTCCTCCCTGTTGGAAGAAACTGTAGGAGACCATTACTGTTTTGGGAGAGATCTTTGATGTTGCCAGCCTTTCTGCGACAATGACAAGTATAAATGGATGGAAGGTTGTCTTCTGTGATGGTCTGGACTGTGCACACAGCCGTCCGTAGTTTCTTATGGTCCTAAGCACAGCAGTTACCATGTCAGGTCATTGTGCACCCGAATAGAATGCTTTGAGTTGCCAGTGTACGGAACATTGGGAGATGGACGGTTTCAAAATAGTTAGATGTAACAATTGGCTGTTAAATGGATACCCACGTTCTGGTTGCTGTTTTGACAACAATTGAAATGTAACTGATAATTTTAAATTATGTCCTCTATATCAAAACCTTGTTGAGTGAATTGTATTGCCAACATCGAACCAATGAGCCATCACATGCTTCAAACGAATAGAGAAGCCAACACCATCACAACGAAGGAGAAAGAGACAGAAACAAAGGGAAGGAGCGAGAGAACACAGCAAGGGAAACAGATGGACAGTCAGTCAGAGAGAATTGAAACAAAACAAGGAAACAAGCAGTCACATGTGCAGGGAGAAGGGAAGATAATAGGTTCAGGGAAAGAAACAGAAGACAGGGAAAAGGAAAACACAGGGAAACAGACAGTGTGAGAGAAACAGGGAGAGACAAAGGTCACAGGGAGCTAGGGATAGGGTCAAGGGGAGCAGGGGGAAAGGGAGGAGCTGGGGTGAGGACCGGAGAGACCTGGGCGTGAGCACTGGAGAGAGGTGAGGATTTATTTTGTCCTAGGAAGATCATGGTAAGAATGGATATACTGAACGATGGCTGTAAAACATGTCTGAGAGGCATATAGGTTATGCTGCACAGGGCATGCGCTAGGCGAGATCAATATGAACAAAATCAGCATTATCTGAGATTAGAGAGTCCATTCATCAGTCTAATAACAGCTAGGAAGAAGCTGTGCATGAACTTGCTGCTCTGTGTGTTCAAGCGTCTTTTTTCATTTAGCCTGATGGAAGAGGTTTTGGGAGATCTTTACAGGCATATGATGGGTCTTTGGCAATGTTAGAACAAAGAACATTCCAGTACAGGAACAGGCCATTCGTCGGTCCAAGCCTGCGCCGATCCAATTCCTCTATCTCAACCTGTCTCCTATTTTCTAAAGGTCTGTATCCCTATGCTCCCGGCCCATTCATGTATATATCCTGAAACATCTTAAATGGACCACCACTGGTCACAGTTCTCCATTTTGAGAAACTCCCTTCCCCTACTACGCTCTGTCCCCTGTTGCCAATCCAGTTCTTTATACATGTAGATAGCACACCCTGGACACCATGTGACTTCACTTTCTCCATAACCTGACCATGGGAAATCTTATCAAACGTCTTCCTGAAGTCCATGTACATGACATCTACAGCCCCTCCCTCATCATTCAACTTTGTCACTTGCTCAAATAATTCTATTAATAAGACATGACCTTCCCTGCACTAACCATGTTGCCTATCACTGATAAGACCATTTTCATCCAAATGAGAATAGATCCTATCCCTCAGTATCTTCTCTCGAAGAATCCCTACTCCAGACTTCAGGCTCACCGGTCTATTATTAACTGGATTATTCACGCAACCCTTCTTAAACAAGGGGATTAGAAACTTTCCAGTCCTCTGGGACCTTAGTTGTGTTAAAGGATGTGACAAAGATATCTGTTAAGTCCCCAGATATTTCCTCTCTCCCTTCCCTCAGTAATTTTGGATAGATGTTGGCAGCCTTAGTGCGGCAACGAGCCGTGTAAATAGAGTCAATGGTTGGGAGATTGGAGCCCGTAATAGTCTGGGCTGTGAACACAATGTTCTGAAGTTTCTGATGGTCCTGGGCAGAGCGTTGCCATACCAGGCCATTACACACTCGGACAGTACGTTCACAATAGTGCATCTGTAGACGTAGCGCATGATAAATATCCTGAGCCAAGTGAGGAAGGAGAGGCGTTTTTGAACAATCTTGACTGTCACACCTCTGTGAGAAATCGAGGGTAGGTTGCCAGTTATCATCACTCCGATGGACTTGACGCTCTGCACTGTCTCGACCGTTGATATAGATCGGGGCTTATTCCCCTCCTTTCATTCTAAACTCAATGACGAGTTCTTTACTTTGCCGAATTTGCGAGGGAGGTTATTATCATTCCGCCATTCAACCAAACCCACTGTCTCCTTTCTGTGTTCAGACTCATCGTTGTTTGATATCACTCCTGCTTTGGTGATGTCATCAGCAAACTTACAGTTGGCATTGGTTGGAATTTGGCAACAGAGCCACGCGTGTACCAGAGTACAGTAGGGGGCTGAGGACACAGCCGTGTGTGTGCAGGGAGTACAGTAGGTGGCTGAGGACACAGCCAGGTGTGTACAGGAGTACAGTAGGTGGCTGACAACACAGCCGGGTGTACCGGAGTACAGTAGGGGGCTGATGACAATGCCGTGTGTGTACAGGGAGTACAGTAGGATACTGATGACAAAGCCGTGTGTGTACAGGGAGTATAGTAGGTGGCTGACGACACAGCCGGGTGTACCGGAGTACAATACCGTGTGTGCACAGGGAGTACAGTAGGATGCTGATGCCAAAGCCGTGTGTGTACAGGGAGTACAGTAGGGGGCTGAGGACAAAGCCGCGTGTGTACAGGGAGTACAGCAGGTGGCTAATGACAAAGCCATATGTGTACAGAGAGTACAGCAGGGGGCTGATGACACAGCCGTGTTTGTGCAGGGAGTACAGTAGGGGACTGCGGACACAGCCATATGTGTACAGGGAGTTCAGTAGGGGGCAGAGGACACAGCTGTGTGTGTACAGGGAGTACAGTATGGGGCTGAGGACACAGCCATGTGTGTACAGGGAGTACAGTAGGGGGCTGAGGATGCAGCCATATGTGTACAGGGGGTACAGTTGGGGGCTGAGGGCACATCTCTTGGTATAAAGGGAGTACAGTCGGGGGTGAGGATACAACCATGGGTGAACACGGAATACAGTAGGGGGATGAGGGCATAGCCATCGGTGTACAGAGATTGCAGTAGGGGGCTGAGGGAACAGCCGTATGTGTACAGGGAGTACAGTAGGAGGCTGAGGACACAGCTGTTTGTGTACACCGAGTACAGTAAGAGGCTGAGGACACAGCCTTTGGTATACAGGAAGTTCAATAGGGGACTGAGGACACAGCCGTGGTGTAGAGGGAGTACAGTAGCGGGCATTGGACACAGCCATGGATGTACAGGGAGTACAGTAGGGGGCTGAGAACACAGCCGTGTGTGTACAGGGGGTGCAGTTGGGGGCTGAGGGCACAGTCGTGTGTGTGCAGGGAGTACAGTAGGGAGATGAGGACACAGCCTTTGGTATACAGGGAGTACGGTAGGGGGCTGAGGACACAGCCGTGGTGTAGAGGGAGTACAGTAGCGGGCATTGGACACAGCCGTGGATGTAAGGGAGTACAGTAGGGAGCTGAGGGACACAGCCGGGTGTGTACAGGAGTACAGTAGGTGGCTGAGGACACAGCCAGGTGTGTACAGGAGTACAGTAGGTGGCTGAGGACACAGCCAGGTGTGTGCTGGAGTATAGTAGGTGGCTGAGGACACAGCCGGGTGTACCGGAGTATAGTAGGGGGCTGATGACAAAGCTTGTGTGTGTACAGGGAGTACAGTAGGTGGCTGATGACAACGCCGTGTGTGTATACAGGGAGTACAGTAGGTGGCTGAAGACAAAGCCGTGTGAGTACAGGGAGTACAGCAGGGGGCTGATGACGCAGCTGTATTTGTACAGGGAGTACTGTAGGGGACTGCGGACAGTCATACGTGTACAGGGAGTACAGTAGGGGGCAGAGGACACAGCTATGTGTGTACAGGGAGTACAGTACGGGGCAGAGGACTCAGCTGTGTGTGTACAAAGAGTACAGTATGGGGCTGAGGACACAGTCGTGTGTGTACAGGGAGTACAGTAGGGGGCTGAGGACACAGCCGTTGGTATACAGGGAGTATAGTAGGGGGCTGAGGACACAGCCATGGTGTAGAGGGAGTACAGTAGCGGGCATTGGACACAGCCGTGGTGCAGAGGGAGTACATTAGGGGGCTCAGGACACAGCCGTATGAGTACAGGGTGTACAGTTGTGGCCTGAGGGCACATCTCTTAGTATACAGGGAGTACAGTCGGGGGTGAGGATACAGCCATGGATGAACACGGAATACAGTAGGGTGATGAGGGCGCAGCCATATGTGTACAGGGAGTACAGTAGGGGGCAGAGGACACAGCCGTGTGTGTACAGGGACTACAGTAGGTGGCTGAGGACTCTGCCTTTGGTATACGGGGAGTACAGTAGCGGGCATTGGACACAGCCCTGGATGTACAGGGAGTACAATAGGGGGCTGAAGACACAGCTGTGTGTGTACAGGGGGTGCAGTTGGGGGCTGAGGGCACATCTCTTAGTATAGAGGGACTACAATCGGGGGTGAGAATACAGCCATGGTTGAACAGGGAATACAGTAGGGAGATGAGGGCACAGCCATCGGTGTACAGGGAGAACAGGAGAGGCTGAGGACACAGTCTTTGGTATACAGGGATGACAGTGCGGGCTGAGGGAACAGCCGAATGTGTACAGGGAGTACAGTAGGGGGCTGAGGGTACAGCTGTGTGTGTACAGAGAGTACAGTAGGGGGCTGAGGACACATCCTTCAGGAGCTCCAGTATTGAGTGTTATTGTGGCGGAGGTGCAGATACCTACCTTCACTAATTCTGGACTGTTGGTCAGAAACCGGGACACCCAGTTGCAGAGGGTGGAGCCACGACTAAGGTGACGGAATTTTGAGATCAGTCTGGAGGGAACAATGATGTTTAAGGTGGAGCTGTCGTCAATGCGCAGGAGTCTGGTGTAGGTATCTTTGTTGTCCAGGTGTCCTAGGGATGAGTGCAGGGCTCGGGATACGGCATCTGTTGTGGACCCGTTACATCAGTCGGCATATTATAGGGGAACAAGTCAGGTTGGGAGATTGGAGTTCATGTGCGCCATAACCAGCCTTTCAAATCACTCCATGTTTATTGAGGTTAGAGCCTCTGGGCATAAATCATTAAGTCATGAAAGCATGAGCTTTCTCACTTACAAGGTAGATGTTGGTGTTCTTGAAGCAGGTGGGGACTTCAGCTTGTGGGAGGGAAAGGCTGAAATTGTATGTGAATACCTCTGCCAGTTGGTCCTCACAGGATCTGAGAGCTCAACCGGGAACACTATCCAGGCCCGTCGCTTTCCTTGATTTGACCTGCAGGAAGACTGATCATGCCTGCAGCGGTGACAGCGGGCACAGGTGCATCCGAGGCTGACGGGGCAGGTTTCACACTGGCAGTCACACAGTTATTCATCACAGACATCCCCTCGCCGACCTCCCTCCCTCTATCGTCATCAATACACAGTGACATGGTTGGTGTGAGCACCACTCAGTTAGTGTTGAGACGGAGTGACATCAATAGACTGGGATTGTGCGCCATACCGAAGTAACCTCACAACAAAAGGCGGTAGGGTGTGCTTCTACTGAGCGTCAATGGTGCAGGGACTGAAGACTTTACCGGTGTAACTCAAGACAAGCCACTGCTTCAACCTGAATGGAGTCAAGCATCTTGAGTGTTGTGCCTTGTAGATGGTGCACGGTCCTAAGGGAGCCAGGAAGTGTATTATATATGAACAAACTGAACAAAGGACTTGAGGGCAGTTTTGCTAAGTTTGCAGATGATATTGAGGAAGCGGGGAAGCTGCAGAAAGGCTTGAACAGTTTAGGACTGTGGGAAAAGACGTGGCTGATCGAAAACAATATAGGAACGTGTGAGAATATGCATTTTGGTAGGCCGAATAGAGGAGACACTATGTTCTAATAAGATCCATTAAATCTGAAGCACAAAAGTATTTTGAAGCAACTCGTCCTCTCTTATGGTTAATTACATGTTCACTTGGCAGTTAGGAAAGCAAAAGCAATGTTCGCATTCAATTCAAGAGAGCACGAATGCAAGACGGGAGACATACTGCTGAGAATGTAATGGGATATGGACAGACGGCATTTGGCCAATTGTGAGCTGTTTTGCAAACTATCTCTGGAGAAAGATCTGCTGGTGTTGGAGGTTGGGGATGACGGCTTGTTATAAAAGCGGCAGTGTGTGCTCCATGGAATTTAGAAGCAAAGTGGGGCTTTGTGGGGGGAGGGGGTCTGATTGAAACTAATGGATTACTGCAAAGGTTGACACAGTCAGTATGTAGAAGATATTTCCACTTTTCATAGAAACAATGACAAAATGGCACAGTATCAGAGTGAAAGAATGGGCTGAATTGCCTAAATCTATTGCTACATCTCATGCCCTTCAGGTCATAGGGTCTATTATTCAGTATAGACTTGTAAGTCTCTGACCTGCTGTTGTAACCCTTGTATTTGTATTTTGATTTGACTTCACGTTCTGGACAATGGTAACCCGTGTGATATGGACGGTGGGAATATTCAGTGTCAAACAGTATTCCATCAGTATTTTGAATATGAGCTGCTATCAGTGAGTCTCATCTGGCGGGAGTACATTCTCTCTACGATGAATGTCATTTTCTGTCTGGTACTTTTGAAGGATTGATCCTGTTATGCCAGTATTGTTCATTCAAACAAATCAGGTGCAATTTATCACAGCACTCATCAACAATATGACATCGAATACTGAACACACATCTAATAACAGAAAAGTCTAAAATGTTCAATATTAGAAACACTGCTTTCCTGTTAGTGTTCAAATCAGATAACCTGACCCATCGAGATGATCAACTTGGAAGTATTTTTTAAAATAGCTTTTTTTGGATGTGGGCATCGCTGGATGTGCCCAGCATTTCTTGCCCGTCCCCAGTTGCCCTTGAGAAGTTGGTGCTGAGCTGCCTTCGCGAACTGCTGCAAACTACCTGCTGTGCGGTGACCCACTATTGATTAAAGAGGGAGTTCCAGGGTTTTCACGCAGCAACAGTGAAGGAAAGGTGATATATTTCCAAATCAGGATGTTGACTGGTTTGGAGGGGAATGTGAAGGTGGTGGGGTTCCCAAAAGTCTACTGCCCTTGTCATTCCAGATGGAAGTGTTTGTGAGATTGGAAGAGGCTGTCTGAGGATAATAGACAATAGACAATAGGTGCAGGAGGAGGCCATTCAGCCCTTCGAGCCTGCACCACCATTCAATATGATCATGGCTGATCATTCCGAATCACTATCCTGTTCCTGCCTTATCTCCATAACCCTTGATTCCACTCTCTTTGAGAGCTCTATCCAACTCTTTCTTAAAAGAATCCAGAGAGTGGGTCTCCACAGACCTCTGGGGAAGAGCATTCCACACAGCCACCACTCTCTGGGTGAAGACGTTTCTCCTGCGCTCTGTCCTAAATGGTCTACCCCGTATTTTTAAGCTGTGTCCTCTGGTTCGGCACTCACCCATCAGTGGAAATATGTTTCCTCCTGCCAGAGTGTCCAATCCTTTCATAATCTTATACATCTCAATCAGATCTCCTCTCAGTCATCGAAACTCAAATGTATACAAGCCCAGTCGCTTCAGTCTTTCGGTTTAAGGTAATCCTGCCCTTCCAGGAATTGACCTCGTGAATCTACGCTGCACTCCCTCAATAGCCAGAATGTCTTTCCTCAAATTTGGAGACCAGAACTGCAGACAGTACTCCAGGTTTGATCTCACCAGGGCCCTGTACAGCTGCAAGATAACCTATTTGCTTCTTGTTATGAAGGCCAGCATGCTATTAGCTTCTTCACTACCTGCTGTACCTGTATGCTTGCCTTCATTGACTGGTATACAAGAACACCCAGATTTCTCTGTACTGCCCCTTTACCTAAATTGATTCCATTGAGGTAGTAGTCTGCCTTCCTGTTCTTGCCACCAAAGTGGATAACCATACATTTATCCACATTAAACTGCATCTGGCATGCATCTGCCCACTCACTTAACTTGTCCAGGTCATCCTGTAATCTCCTAACATCCTCCTCAATTTCACCCTGCCACTCAGCTTTGTATCATCAGCAAATTTGCTCACGTTCCTGCTGATACCATCTTCTATATCATTAACATATATTGTAAAAAGCTGCGTTCCCAGCAAGGATCCCTGCGATACACCACTGGTCACTGCCTGCCAATTCCGAAATGGAGCCGTTTATTACTACTCTTTGTTTCCTATTAGCCAACCAATTTTCAATCCAATCTAGTACTTTGCCCCCAATACCATGCACCCTAATTTTACTAGGAAAGGCGCAGCAGGTCAGGCAGCATCTAGGGAACAGGAGAATCGACGTTTCGTGCATTATCCCTTCTTCAGGAATGAGGAAAGTTGGTCCAGCAGGCTAAGATAAAAGATAGGGAGGAGGGACTTGGGGGAGGGGCGTCGGAAATGTGATAGGTGGAAAGAGGTCAAGGTGAGGGTGATAGGTCAGACTGGGGTGGGGGCGGAGAGGTCGGGAAGAAGATTGCAGGTTAGGAAGGCGGTGCTGAATTTGATGGATTTGACTGAGACAGGCTGGGGGGAGGGGAAATGAGGAAACTGGTGAAATCAGAGTTCATCCCTTGTGGTTGGAGGGTTCCTAGCCGGAAGATGAGGCGTTCTTCCTCCAATCGTCGTTTTGCTGTGGTCTGACGATGGAGGAGTCCAAAGACCTGCATATCCTTGGTGGAGTGGGAGGGGGAATTGAAATGTTGAGCTACAGGGTGGTTGGGTTGGTTGGTCCGGGTGTCCCAGAGGTGTTCTCTGAAACGCTCCGCAAGTAGGCGGCCTGTCTCCCCAATATAGAGGAGGCCACATCGGAGGCAAAGGATGCAATAGATGATATGTGTGGAGGTCCAGGTGAATCTGTGGCGGATATGGAGGTTTCCTTTGGGGCCTTGGAGGGAGGTGAGAGGGGAGGTGTGGGCGCAAGTCTTGCACCTCCTGCGGTTGCAGGGGAAGGTGCCGGGAGTGGAGGTTGGGTTGGTGGGGGGTGTGGATCTGACGAGGGAGTCACGGAGGGAGTGGTCTTTACGGAATGCTGATAGGGGAGGGGAGGGAAATATATCCTTGGTGGTGGGGTCCGTTTGGAGGTGGCGGAAATGGCGGCGGATGATGCGCTGTACATGGAGGTTAGTGGGGTGGTAGGTGAGGACCAGTGGGGTTCTGTCCTGGTAGCGATTGGAGGGGCGGGGTTCAAGGGCGGAGGATCGGGAAGTGAAAGAGATGCGGTGGAGGGCGTCGTCGACCACGTCGGGGGGGGGGGAAATTGCGGTCCTTGAAGAAGGAGGCCGTCTGGGATGTGCGTGTTTGGAACTGGTCCTCCTGGGAGCAGATGCGGCGGAGTCGAAGGAATTGGGAGAATGGGATGGCGTTTTTACAGGGGGCAGGATGGGAGGAGGTGTAGTCCAGGTAGCTGTGCGAATCGGTTGGTTTGTAGTAGATGTCCGTGTTGATTCGGTCGCCTGAGATAGAAATAGAAAGGTCGAGGAAGGGGAGGGAGGAATCTGAGACTGTCCAGATGAATTTGAGGTCGGGGTGGAAGGTGTTGGTGAACTTCCCGATCCTCCGCCCTTGAACCCCGCCCCTCCAATCGCCACCAGGACAGAACCCCACTGGTCCTCACCTACCACCCCACTAACCTCCATGTACAGCGCATCATCCGCCGCCATATCCGCCACCTCCAAACGGACCCCACCACCAAGGATATATTTCCCTCCCCTCCCCTATCAGCATTCCGTAAAGACCACTCCCTCCGTGACTCCCTCGTCAGATCCACACCCCCCACCAACCCAACCTCCACTCCCGGCACCTTCCCCTGCAACCGCAGGAGGTGCAAGACTTGCGCCCACACCGCCCACCTCACCTCCCTCCAAGGCCCCAAAGGAAACTTCCATATCCGCCACAGATTCACCTGTACCTCCACACATATCATCTATTGCATCCTTTGCATCCGATGTGGCCTCCTCTATATTGGGGAGACAGGCCGCCTACTTGTGGAGCGTTTCAGAGAACACCTCTGGGACACCCGGACCAACCAACCAAACCACCCTGTAGCTCAACATTTCAATTCCCACTCCCACTCCACCAAGGATATGCAGGTCTTTGGACTCCTCCATCGTCAGACCACCGCAAAACGACGGTTGGAGGAAGAACGCCTCATCTTCCGGCTAGGAACCCTCCAACCACAAGGGATGAACTCTGATTTCACCAGTTTCCTCATTTCCCCTCCCCCCAGCCTGTCTCAGTCAAATCCATCAAATTCAGCACCGCCTTTCTAACCTGCAATCTTCTTCCCGACCTCTCCGCCCCCACCCCAGTCCGACCTATCACTCTCACCTTGACCTCTTTCCACCTATCACATTTCCGACGCCCCTCCCCCAAGTCCCTCCTCCCTATCTTTTATCTTAGCCTGCTGGACCAACTTTCCTCATTCCTGAAGAAGGGCTAATGCCCGAAACGTCGATTCTCCTGTTCCCTAGATGCTGCCTGACCTGCTGCGCTTTTCCAGCAACACATTTCCATCTCTGATCTCCAGCATCTGCAGACCTCACTTTCACCCTAATTTTACTCACTAACCTCCTGTGTGGGACTTTATCAAAAGCTTTCTGAAAGTCCAGGTACACTGCATCTACTGGATCTCCCTCGTCCAACTTCAGAGTTACATCCTCAAAAAATTCAAGAAGATTAGTCAAGCATGATTTCCCCTTCATAAATCCATGCTTACTCTGTCCTATCCTGTTACTACTATCCAGATGTGCAGTAATTACATCCTTTATAATAGACTCCAGCAGCTTTCCCACCACTGAGGTCAGACTAACTGGTCTATAATTTCCTGCTTTTTCTCGCCCACCTTTCTTAAAAAGTAGTATAACATTAGCCACCCTCCAATCCTCAGGAACCGACCAAGAATCTATTGAACTCTGGAAAATAATCATCAACGCATTCACGATTTCCCGAGCCACCTCCTTCAGTACCTTGGGATGCAGACCATCAGGCCCCGGGGACTTATCAACCTTCAGACCTAACAGTCTCTCCAACACCAAATCCTGGCAAATATAAATTTCCTTAAGTTCAGGTCCTTCAGCCACTGTTACCTCAGGGAGATTGCTTGTGTCTTCCCCAGTGAACACAGATCTGAAGTACCCATTTAATTCCTCTGCCATTTCTTTGTTCCTCTAATCCCCTGTTTCTGTCTTCAAGGGCCCAATTTTTGTCCTAACCATTTTTTTTGCCTTGCATATACCTAAAAAATCTTTTACCATCCTCCTTAGTATTCTTGGCCAGTTTACCTTCGTACCTCATTTTTCCTCTGCGTATTTCCTTCTTAGTAATCCTCTGTTGCTCTTTAAAAGCTTCCCAGTCCTCAGTTTTTCCACTTATCTTAGCTATGTTATACATTTTCTCTTTTAACTTTATATGTTTCTTTACTTCCCTCGTCAGCCACGGCCGCCCATGCCTCCTTCCGGGACCTTTCTTCCTTTTAGCAATGAACTGATCCTGCAATTTCTGCATTACACACAGAAATATCCACCATTGTTCCTCCACAGTCATCCCTGCTAAGGTATCGCACCATTGAACTTTGGCCAGCTCCTCCCTCATAGCTCCATAGTTCCCTTTATTCAACAGAAGTACTGCCACTTCCGACTGTCCCCTCTCCCTCTCAAATTGCAGATTGAACCTTATTGTATTATGGTCACTACTTCCCAATGGCTCCTTCACTTCGAGGTCTCTGACCAATTCTGGTTCATTATACAATACCAGATCCAGAATTGCCTTCTCCCTGGTCGGCTCCATCACCAGCTGCTCTAAGACTCCATTTCTGAGGCACTCCACAAAGTCTCTTTCTTAAGGCCCAATACCATCCTGATTCTCGCAGTCTACCTGCATGTTAAAATCCCCCATAACAACTGTCGTGACATCTTTGCGACAGGCCAATTTCAGCTCCTGTTTTAACTTACATCCGACATCCAGACTACTGTTTGGGGGCCTGTAGATGACTCCCAAGAAGGTATTTTTACCTTTCGTATTTCGAAGCTCTATCCACACTGACTCTACATCCCCTGACTCTTGGTCCCCCCGCGCAAGGGACTGAATATATTCCCTTACCAACAAGGCCACCCCACCCCCTTTGCTCGTCAGTCTGTCCTTACGATAGCACGTGTAGCCTTGAATATTCATTTCCCAGGCCCTGTCCACTTGAAGCCACGTCTCAGTTATCCCCACAATATCGAATCTGCCAATTTCCAAAAGAGCCTCAAGCTCGAGTAGCAAACTCGATGGACCAAACGTACTACTGCACCGCCTATTTTATAGTTTCCCAAGGTTACTCACATTAACGGATATGTGTATCGTGTGGGGTAAGTGCATTGAGGAGATTTTTTTCATGAACTAGAATGGGGGAGGCTCAATGTGTTGTATGATCAATTCCTTTCCCGCTGTTTCTGTGCAGTCTGTGTGAAAGCTCTGTAAATGTTGTCAAAAGTTTTCAGATGTTAGGAAGGATGTCTTTGCAGGGTCGACAGGACTGTGTTGCCATTCCCTTTTCCGACATTGATGCTGAGGCCGGGTGTTCTGTCCGGTTTCATCCTTTCAGACCTCTGAGTAGTTAAATAAAAATGAATGCTTTGCTTGGCCGTTTCAGAGACCATTGAAATGTTTATCACATGTCAGGGTATTTGGAGTCACTTTTAACCCAGCCCAGGAAATCATGGGAGATTCACTTCCTAAAAGTACATTGGAGAAGGAAATTCTGTTTACAATCCATATTGGCTTCAAGGTCACTGTTACTGACCCCAGATTTTAGATCTCGATATTTTATTAACTGTTTTTAACTTCCACCCGCTGTCAGAGCATTAGCCTGGTCTGGATTAGTAATCCAGTGACATTTCCACAACACTATCTCCACATGGGGACCTGTCGGAAACTGCACTGCGCAGGGTATTTCTGTGCTGCTTGGCATCTTTGTCAAAAAGAACTCCCACCGATTTGACTGTCGTGATGGGACTGAGGGGGTGATAATTGGTCAGATTGTAATTATTCCACACTTAGAGGACTGGACATAGCTGAGTAATTATCCACATTGCCAGGGAGATGTTAGAGTTGGAGTTGGACTGAAAAGCTTCCTCAGGGACACGGCTTGTTGTGTAGCACAAGGCTTCAGTCCTGTTGCAGGAATGGGGTCAGGACCCATTGCCTTTGTCGTATCTATTGTGTTCAACTGTTTCTTCCTCTCACATGCAGCAAATCAACTTAGTTGAACCTGGCATCTGTGATTTTGTGGGCATCATGATGGGGGTGAGGTGTATCATCGACTCAACACTTCTGGCAGAGGATGATGCAGATAAAACATCCTTCTCTTTTACACTGATGTGCAGGTGTGTTCCATTATTTAGGATGGGGGGTTTGTGGAGCCCTTTCCTCCAGTCATTTGGTTAATCGTCCATCACCATTTATGACTGAATGTGACAGGACTGCAGGGCTTCGTTCAGATCTGTTGCTCAAGTCCGGTAGCTTTAATGAGTTAGCATCAGGTGAAAGTTCATGTGATTCTGACTCTGACATGTTCACCCACACTCGTCACTGAGCCATAGATGGTGTTCATGGTAATGACAAACTGAGGTGTTACCCTGGCAAAAAGTTACAGGTTGTGTATGAATGCAGGTCTGCTTCTCCCGCTGCTGTGGTTACAGCACTACATGAATACGCAGTTTCGAGCTGCAATATCTGCAATGCAATTCTGCTGTCTGTTCCCCAATTCTCACTGGGACCCATTCACCCATCAGCCTTGCACTCAGTGACCTAACCTGGTTTCTGATGTGGAAATGCTTCCATTTTCATACTCTCATTCTGCTCAGGGTCTGTCTCCCCGGGTCTTGCTTCCAATCTGACACATTCCGCAAAAGCATTTAACTGATCTTAATTCCAATATTCAATTCACCTGAATCTTTTTCCTTGAGAAATACCATCTTCTGTGTTTAAAGTGAATGTGTTTCCTCTGCTTCTCTCCCTGACCATGCTTAAGAGCTCTGTAGTGTCAGTGATGCCAGCCTTATGTAGTTTCAGAGCCAATGAATTCTCTGAATTCCAAATCATCTTCACCACATTGTATGTTTTCTCTTTTGGTTTGACGCCTTATCACTCACGGCTGCCTTGTCCTCCCATGAGTAAGTTTCATCTTCTTGGGGTTGCATTTCTGGTATTATCTTCCGAATTATCCCCACAAATTTCTGCTATTGCTGCTCCATAGTCTTTCCTGCTCAGCTCCCCTTCCAATTAACTCTGGCCAGCTCCTCCCACATGTCTTTCTGGATACATTGCTTAATTATAACCACATGACATCTTAAAGAAAGCATTGCCAATAAACTGAAAGAAGGAGTTTTGAGAGATGGGCCACGAAGAATGACTGGTGGATTTCTTAACTAAGGGAGAATGAGAGAGAGAGAGAGAGATAGGGGATATAGATATGGAGATGTGGAAAATGAGAAAATTATATTATCGGAAGAAGTAGATATACTTCCCTCAACATTTTGGCAATTCCTGTGTGCTGTGGTCCTTTGTACAGTGCACGTGCAACAGAGCAATATGTTCAAATGCTGGGTCTGATGCCATAACTTTTCTCTCCAACAATATGACAGACACTAGCTTTGGAAAGAACCCAGTAGGCCAACATATCTAATTCCTGGTAGAAAGGGGATTAACTGAAATAAGTTGGGAAACCAGAAACAAGAATTTACAACACATATCCTGATAAGAATGAGAGACTCGAGTTGGGAATTCCAGAAAAGGGGGAACGTTGAGAGAAAGGGAAGGTATCACTTCAGATGAGGATCAAATAATGGTTATAAAGTTTATACATCGTGTGCATCATTTTTCGTTAACTGTGTCTCCGTTGTTCATTCAGACTGTGTTGTACACATATGAACAATCTTCCTTATCTGAACACACACTGATTAAACAGTGTATAAAAATCATTTTTCCTCCATTTCAGACTGTCCTGTTGTCGTGCTAGCAGGATATATGAACACCAGCTAGCTACCAAAAGACATGACCCACTCTCACTAGTTTCCATACATGCAGAAAAAGAAGGGCACCACGTTGACTGTGACAATACACACTTCCTAGGACAAATCCACGCACGAACGTTCTTAGAAGCATGGCATTCTAGCCAGAAGTACATCAATAAACCCATCAATTTCGATCCCATCTACGTTCCTTTGATCAAAAAACTGGAAATGACATCACGCAACTTAAGAAACCAAGACCTAGAAATAGAAAGACACGACATACCACACATGCGTCACCAGAGACTCTCACTGATTATGTTACCAGTTATGGTGACGAAACATCTGAAAACAAACCTTCAAGCTCAGCGAGTTAACATACATACTTATAAATGGTTATTTTTCTCTTAATCGTGGAATTTGCGACTACTTTGTCACTCATGTTTTAACAGAGTACGAGGCGAGGTGAGCTTTTCTGGGTGTGTGGTTTTAATTAATAGAGGTGTTCAACATCGACATCATAACAATTTGAGGGCTTGTCGTATGAACAGATTTGGGGTACAAAAGGTCCCAGTAGATTCCATCACTTGGCAGTTAGTGACCTAGATCTTCAAATAAAACAGTTGAGAAAATTCATTTAATTTTGTTTTCTTGTGGTTGGTTAATTTAAAAGAAATGGCTTTTAATATTACTAAAAAGGTTCTGAGGTTTGAAGATGGTACCCAAATTTGCCAAGAAAGTGTAGAAAGACAAAGGAAGGACATACTTTTAGAACTAACATGTAGATTAGAATTGGGTTTCACCACAGACAAAAGGAAAGCTGTCATTATAATGGAGTTGGTCAAGCACTTGATGTATCAGAGAAGCAGGCAACTGCAGTCGAGTTCGAAAAAACTTACATTGCAAATATGACAACTGCAGTTAGAAGATAAAGAGAGAGACTGAAAGAGAGAGAAGATAGAGAAAGAGAAAGAGAGGAAAAAGGAAGAGAGGGAGAATTTGAAATTGAGAAGTTTGGAATTAGTTAAGAAAGTTAAATTAGCAGGATGAAGATGAAGGGAGAATGTAGGATGTATACAACTATGTTAATACATTGCGATATTTCGATACGAAAAATGCCAAAACCGTTCTTATTTCATTTGCGAAATTGGCTCGGAAGATGGCATGTCCAGTGAACCAGTGGGTAATGCTACTTCAGACTAAGCTGGTGGGTACAGCTTGAGTGGTATGTGCAGTGCTGTCACATGAGGGAGCAAGAGATTATGCAGATGTCAAACGGGCTAGTTTGAGTGCTTATGAATTGGTACTAGAAGAATATAGACAGCGGTTCAGAAATGTAGAGACGGAACCAAGTCTGACTTATATTGAGTTTGAAAGAATTAAACACAGTCATTTTGATAGAAGGGTGAAGGCCTTAAAAATGGATAAGACCTGTGAGGCTCGAAGGGAGATTATTCTGCTGGAGGAGTTTAAAGAATCACTTCCAGAGATGGTAAGAATTCATGTGAAAGAACAGAAAGTTCAAGAAGTGAGAAACACAGCAGAAATGGCAAGTGAGTATGAATTGGTGAATGAGATGAAATTTAGCTTCTGGGAGGATTTTCATCCTGTGAGGAATAGAAATTGGGAGATGGGGGGATCCTACACTACAAAAAAGAGAACAGCACACTGCGAATAGTTTACCACAGGTGAAAAAACAAGTCCAAGGAGTTGAAAGGAAGTGAAAGGCCTCAGGTGTTCTTACAATAACGTAGTGGAAACATAAAAATAACAGTGCCGATTGTTTAAGAAGGGCACTATGAAAAGGTGTTTTCACTGCAGTAAGCTGGGACACACAGTTCTGGGCATTCAAGGAATACACTTTGGGAAAAGATGTTATAAAGGAGTTTAAGCCACTGGCATTAGTGAAACTGGTAAAGGAGACCCCAAATGGAGCCGAGGAGCTGCAGGAGAGTGCCGAGACAGGGGCTGTGTATGGAGTCAGTACCTGATCGCTATAAAGAATTTGCCTCCGTAGATAAACCTTAATAAGGAAAACTGGGATGTGGGGGAGGACAAGTAGTTATAATTTTCCAAGATACGGGATCTGCTCAGTCTCTAATAGTTGAGAAGCCAGGGGCCGGAAAGGCATAACAGATCAGGCAGCATTCGAAGAGCAGGACAATCGACATATCAGGCATAAACCCATCGTCAGGAATGTGGCGGGGGGACAAGGGGGCTGAAAGATTAATAGGAGGGTACGAGCTGGGCTGGCGGGAGGGTCACTGGGAGGACATTAGGAAGATGTAAGTGGGAGTGATAGTGATAGGTAGGAGGGGAGGGTGGAGTGGATAGGTGGGAAGAAAGATAGACAGTTAGTACAGTTCAAGAGGGCAGAGCTAAGTGGAACGGTTGAATCTGGGTTGAGGCTGGGGAAGGGGAGATTTGGAAATTGGTGAAGACAACGTTGATGCTGTATAGTTTGAGGGTTCCAGCTGTCCTACCACCTATCCACTTCACCCTCCTCTCCGACCTTTTACCATCAGACATCACCTGCATCTACTGATCGCCTTCCAAGCTCCCTTCCACCCAGCTCCACCCCCACCCTCCTATTTAATTCTCAGACGCTTTCCCCTTCCCATACCCCCCACTTTCCTGATGAAGGACGTATGCCTGAAACGTCAACTCCCCTGCCCCTCGGATGCTGCCGGCCTGCTGTGCTTTTCCAGCCCCACACCTTTCAACTCTGATCTCCAGTCCTCACTGTCCCTCAGCCTCTAATAGTAAGAGATGGAAGTATTTTCACTCTTTCTGACATGTTACTCAACAGCGTGATAATTTGTGGAATGGGGACAGAAATTAAGCATTCCCTTGTGTAACATTACGTTGGAGTGCCAAATCAAGGTTGGGGAAGTAACAGTGAGAGTGAGTGATAGAGTGTCAGTTCCAGGAATACAGATTGTTCTTGGGAATGATTTAGCAGGATTCAATGTGGGAGAGGCACCCCTTGTGGTGGAGAAGCCAAATTAAAACTATGGAACTGGGGAATTAAAAGAAAAAATAACCAGGGATTTTTCCAGACTATGTAGTAATAAGATCCCACTTTCATACGTTACAACAGGAAGGAAAACCGAAAGAAAAAGCCAAAGGAGTTGATGCACGGAAGACTCAGGCTAAAGCATTTCTAGTGGCTGGAATGCACAAGGACGTGGTTAATGTTTGTTGTACATGTCATCCATGCCAAATAGTTGGTACATCACGGGCAGTAATAAAACCAGCAGCTTTGTTGCCAATTCCTGTATTCGAAGATCCCTTCACGTGGGTTATGATTAATTGTGGAGCTCTCCTTTCTAAAATAAAAGTGGAAAGCTAGATCTGCTGATCATAATGGATGCGTCTACTCGATTTCCAGGGATAATTCCATTATGGGGTGTTAAGGCAAAAAGGGAGGAGGAGGGGTTAGTAGTTTTCTTTTCTCACTATGGGCTACACAGTGTGATTCAGTCAGACCCAGGGTCTCATTTTACCGCACAGTTGTTTAAGGACGTCATGGATAGCTTCGGCATACAGCAGTTTAAATCAAGTGCATTCCAAAACCGAATCCCAGGGAGTCTTGGAAAGTTGGCATCAGATGCTGAAGACAATGTTAACAGCGTACTGTCTGAATTACCCGAATGATTAGAATAAAGGCATCTCATTATATTGTTTACCATTAGAGATGCCCCAAATAAATCTACTCAGTTTACTTATATTGAGTTAATATTCGTACATAAAGTGAGAGGCCCTTTGAAATTAATTAAATATAAATTGGCAGGACCGAAGTCGGAGATCTCACACTTGGATTATGTATCTGAGGTGAGGGAGAAATAAGATGGAGTAGGTGAATTACTAAACAGCACCTGAAGAGGGCACAGCATAGAGTGAAGCAGGTGGCAGATGAAATCTCTGAAACTTTGACAATTTCCCATGGTGATGACGTATAAGCATTGCCACCAGTGGTAAGAAACCCCTTCAAAGCCAGGTTAGTCGCCCCTTTCAAGTTAACAAAATTGTTGAGTTGGTTAAACTATCTGATAAAGATACCAGATATGACAAAAAAGTCATCGAATGTCATGTGAATGAATAATGCTCCAGATACATTTAAGACTCAGGAACAGAGTTGTGGTCAGATGAACAAATTGTGCAGCTTATCTGTATGATGCAGTGATCTTTAACGAGTGATTGAAAGCTCACATGTTACAGTTGGCAGAGCATTTTGAACGATTACAAGAAGCAGACTTGGTCATAAATTTAGTGAAAACAGAATTCGCGAAGTTAGAGGTGACGTTCTTGGGACATTACATTGGACACGGAAGGTTGACCCCATGGAAAACAAAGACGAAGGGCTTTGAGGAATTTCCACGACCATCCTCGAAGAAAGAGGGGCTTCGATTTTTGGAACTGAGTGGATTCTATCGGAAGTTTGTTGCAAACTTCAGCGGCGTATTGGCAGCTCTAATGGATTTACTAAGGAAGAACACAGAATTGTGGTGGACAGAACAATGCCAGGAGGCATTTGAGATTTTAAGGCACGATTAATCACCGCATCAGGTTAAGATACACCAAATATTTTGAAACTCTTTGAAATTGTGTCTGATGCTAGGGATATAGGGGTTGGAAATGTATTGATACAGAAAGATGATGATGGAATTGAATGGCCAATTGGCAATTTGTCGAAAAACCTCAATATCCACAAGAAAAAATACAAAAACTCCATTATTGAAAAAGAATGATGAAGTTTCATACTGGCCTGAAACATATTATAATGTTTATATGACAAACAAATTGTCGGAGATGGTTGTGGACAGTGACAAATCTTTCGCATTTTTTGGAATCTTTACAGACCAGAATATGAGACTATTTCATTGGAGTCTTATGTTACCAACTTTAAACTTACAAAATGTACATGCTGTTGGTCCTAAAATGTGATAGCAGATGTGTTATCTCAGATTTAAAGGAAAACGTTTCGATAAGATTTGACTTATTCCAGTGTTATATAGGTGTGCAGATTTTATATGAATGGCATAACTGAGTTTAATACTTTTGTATTTCATAATAATTGGATTAAGAATTAGAGGAAAAGGAATGATGCCATCTTTTGATTCTGATGGTTCATTTACTTTTCTGAAAATGGGGGGTGTTATGAAGCCGAAAGCATGTCTGGTCACTTTAAGACAGAATGGGTCATGTTGAATAGAAAGTACAGCGACAGATGCCAGCTAAAGGTCAGTCTGTTCCACATATCACCATGAGCTGGGAAATGGATGCCTGAGTTTTGGTTGCTGTTTTGTCGGCAAATCAAATACAACCAAAGGATACAAGAAACTGACGGAATTTGAACATTATTGTTTGGACACCTGGACAGCAATCAAATTATGAGAATTATTGTATCATGGGGAGTATATAAACCCAGCATTTTTAACACTAGAGGGAGAGCCAACACCATCCAACAGCAGAGTTACTGCTATAGAGCAGGAGTGCTAACTAGCCATTTCAAACACTCTCTATCAAAGATACATGTTCATGTCAAACCTACTTGCAGCAAAAAGTACTTTACCCAGGGAGATCAGCAGCTGGAAGAGTGAACTCAGCGGGGAAGATAGAGACTGTGTCGTCTTGAGATTGCAATGTTTAATATGTGGGTTGTTGTTAATGTACCCCCTTCAACCACATCTGCTAGCAGATCATCCACATACCATCCTCTTTGTAAAGAAGTGGTCCCTCAGGTTCCCTTTTATTCCTTCCCCTATAACCATAAACTGATCCCCTCTAATCCTCGATTCTGTACACCTTGGAAAAAGACTGAGTAACCCTATACATAACCCCCCGTGATCTTATACAGCTCTATAAGTTCCCCCCCCCCCCCCCACCAGTCTCCTACACTCTCAAGAAAAGGTCCTAGCTTATCCACCCTCTCCCTATAACTCAGATCATTGGGTCCTGGCAATGTCCTTGTAAATTTCTTCGACACTCTTTCTAATTTAATAACATCCTCCCTACAACAAGGCGACAAAACTGAACACAAACTCCAAGTGTGGCCTGACCAAAGTACTGTGCAACTGCAACATAAATTCTCAACTTCTATACTCAATATCCTGACTGATGATGGCCAGTGTGCCAAAAGCCTTCTTCTCTGCCCTGCCTACCTGTGACTCCACTCTCAGGGAAGCGTGCACCTGAACCCCAACGTCTCTCTGCCCACTACACCCCTTAAGGCCCTCCCATGCACCATGAAACTCCTATCTTGAATTGAGTTTCCAAAATGCAAGACGTCACGCATCTGTATCAAATTCCATTTGCCATTACTCGGCCTACTTCCCCACCTGATTAAGGTACTGCTGCAATTTCTGATAAAATTCCTCACTGATCATGCTCCCACTTATTTTACTGTCATCTGCAAACTGGCTGATCATGCCTTTTACATTCTCAACCAGTTCATAGATAACAAACAGCTATGGACCCAGCCTCCAGTCTGACAAGCATCTTTCCACTAAACCCTCTGCTTCCGATCATCAAACCAACTGTGTATCCAATTGGCAAGTTCCCCCAGCATTCCACGTGATGGAACCTTCCAGAGCAGCCTGCCATGTGGAATCTTATCAAAGGCTTTACTGAAATCCATAGAGACTACGTCTACCGCTCTGCGCTCATCAAGCTTCTTGGTCACTTCATCAAAGAACTCTAACAAATTTGGGAAGCATGATCTCCCACTCACAAGTCTATGCTGATTGCTCTGAATCAAACCCTGTGTCAGTAATTGGTGCAGTCAATGGTATGCTGTCCTTCATTGTAAGATGATTCGAGTACATAAGTAAAGCCATCTTCCTGCTGTTGTAGAGCCTTGCTGAGTGAGCATTAGGGGCACTCTCTATGGATTTGATCTCCTTTGTTACGAACGATCTCCTTACCACAGACACGGTAACATGAGGATAGAGTAAAGAATCTGAATGTTTAATATGTAGAGCTGTGAGAGACGAGGAAATGGTGACGCTGAACACGAGGAGTGGCAGCGATCATTTACTTCCAAAAGAGACATTAATAGAGTGAGAAATTCCATACTTTAGCCAGAATTGATTGGTTTGATTTATTGCCATGTGTACCTCAGCACAGGGAAAATCTTTGAGCAGAGGAGACAGGTCATAGTAAGCATGGCCAGACAGAACTGGGTCTTGCTGCACATGGACACAGATTAATTCAGGAGCTGACGGGGGATAAAATGTTCTGAACGTTGTGGAATCTTCAGTGACCATCCCCACTTCTGATCTTATGTTGATGAGGGTGGGGACGGGAGACATTGATGAAACAGCTGAAGATGTTTGTGAAGAGGATGCTACCCTGAGGATCTCCCATAGAGCTGACCCAGGACTGAGATGATGAACATCTTCCTTTGTGCCATGTTTGACTCCAAACACTGGAGAGTTTACTCTGATTCCCATTAAGTCCAGTTTTGTTAAGCTCCTTGATGTCAGCAGACGTCAACCACAGCCTTGATATCAGGGCCAGTCATTGGAACCTGAACCCTTGTCTCAACCTCTTTTGTTCATATCAATAAACCATGATATAGGAGCAGCAAGTGTTTTCTTCAAACACGTGGGATTGAATGTCAGGATTTCTGTTCTCAAGAGTGTTGGGGAGCAAAATGACTGAAAGTATTTGAAGAGGAGGTAGATGGATATTGATCTGTCAGAGAGTTGAGGGCAATGATAAATTGGGTATGAAAGAGGATTTGAGACAGAGAGCAGATCAGTCATGATCTTAGTGAAGGGCAAAGCAGGCTTGGGGAGTGAACGACCTGTTCCTGTTTCTGATGTTCTCACATTCTGTTCTTGGAAAGTTAGTGGGTGTTATTTTCATGAATATCTGTTATGGAATGTTGCAGGCAAGGAGACCAGTGGATTTTGTGAACCAACTCTGGGTGAGATGTGGCGGCTGTATTCTCAGTGAATCTGGGTCTAAACATGATCAACAAATGAAGCACAAGTTGCAGATAGGGGAAGCTCTGTAAAGAGAGATGAGGGGCCTCTTTCATACCCGTGCCTGGATTTTCCAATTGCATTTCCCAAATCACTTCAAAGCGTGTGTGACAGTCTTGAGAGGCTGAATGGTCTCCTCTGTTTCTGTGCAACAGGTTATAGGAGTAAGTGGCCTCCAACCACTCCTATCTAGCAGGTATGCGGGGCTGGAGGGAATACAGAAACATGGGACTGAGGAGCAGGTGTGGGACATTAGATACTTTGAGCCTTCTCCACCAGGCACTAAGATTGTGGACTCAGCTCCACTTTCCTGTCTGTACACTATTACCCGTGACTCACTTCCCTGTCAAATATTTAATTAAACAGCTTTCAGTCCATGTGAACATAGAGGCAGGATAAACTTCCATTGAAGAGAATTCCCAATTGAAAGGTCCTTTCAGAATATTTCGCCATCCCTCTTATAGAATCAGAAAGTCATGCAGAACGGTAACAGGCCCGTTAGTCCAATCTGTTCACTCCGATCAGATATCAAATCTGACCTAGTCCCATTTGCCAGCATTTGGCCAATATCCCTCCTCTTTTAGAATACATTTTAAATGTGCGATTGTAGCCGCCTTCACCACTTCCTCTGACAGCACTTTATGTACACACACCACTCTCTGTGTGAAACATTTACCTTCAGGTCCATTCAAAGTTATTCGCCCTCTCATTTTCAACCTATGCCCTCTTGTTCTGGACTCCCCTATCTTGGGGCGCAGAACATGGCTGTTCAGAATCTCCATGCCCCTGATGATTCTATAAACCTCTATAATGTCACCCCTCAGCTTCTGACACTCCAGGGGGAAACACCTCAACCTAATCAACCTTTCCCTGAAGCTCAAACCTCCAGTTCTGCAACTGAGTTGTACGCAGTTTTCTTAAAGTGGCCTCACCAACATCCTGTACAGAGGCAACATGCCACCAAAACTCCTATACTCAAGGCTCTGACTGATTAAGGCAAATGTGCCAAATGTGTTTTGCACCACTCTGTCTACCTGCGACTCCACTTTCAAGGAACTATGTATCTGCAGCCCTATGTCTCTTTGATCCACAACACGCCCCAGGACCTTACCATTAAGTGTATAATTTCTGCCCTGATTTGCCTTCCCAAAATGCAAAAATTCGTATTTATCTAAATTTAACTATATCTGTCACTCCTTGTCCTTTTATCCCATCTAATTGTGGTCTCGTTGTACTCTGAGATAATCTACTACACCACATTTCTGATGTAATCTGTTACCTTACTAACTATGGCCCCAATATTCACATCTAAATCCTTTACATAAATGATGAAATGCCGTGAATTCAGTACCGATTCATACAGCACACTGCTGCTCACAAGCCTCCAGTCTGAAAAATATCCCTCTTCCTTCAAGCCAAATTGTGACTAGCTTCCTCTGTATTTCGCGTGACCGAACTTTACTCATCTGCCTACCAATCGGAATATTGTGAACACCTTACTGAGGTCCATGTAGACAATGTCTACCAAACTGCCTTCATCAATCTTCTTTGTCAACTCTTCATAAAACTCAATCAAACTAATGAGACATGATTTCCCATGCAGAAAGCCACGTTGACAACCCCGATCAGCCCTTGCCTGCCCAAATGTATGAACTAAAAAATGTGTTGCTGGAAAAACACAGCAGGTCAGGCAGCATCCAGGGAACAGGAGAATTGACGTTTTGGCATAAACATGTATGTAAATCCTGTCCCTCAGAATCCCCTCCAACACCATACCCACCACTGACATCAGGCTCACCGGTCTATAGTTCCCCGACTTTTTGGGTCACTGCTTCCTTTTCCATTCCCAATGCTCCACTGCTCACAACATATGTCAAATGTAACCAGGTTGGTGATATGGCCGATGATATCGGTCTCAGACTGGGTCAATGTCAGTTTTAGCAAAAAGTCAGGCTAGTTTTTTTGATCTGCTCAAATAGCACCTTTATGATCCAGAGCAATGTTATTCAAACTATGATGTAAAGATGCATGGCAAACTGTTTGGATATTGCAAATAAAGAATCGATATTTCCCTTTCTAAAAACACTGACACACACACACGCAGAAAAACAAAATCTCTGCAATTTCAAGTTGAACGCGCTTTGTCCATATATTATTGTAACTGATGACAAAAGGAAAAATTGAGAGATTGTTCAAAATGTTATTCTGCTTCTCAAGACATTCTACTCACACAAGCTGCTAGCAATGGGATTTCATCCTGGAACAGTTGGATTTGGCTGAATTACCTTTGCATTAGGCAGTGAAGAGATTCCAATGAATTCTGGCCAGGGATCGCCCAAGGGTATCACAGTGGCTCAGTGGTTAGCACTGCTGCCTCACAGCACCAGGGCTTTGTGTTCAATTCCAGACTCGGCTGACTACTTGTGCAGAGGTTGCACATTCTCCCCTTCTAATGGTTGCTCCAGTTTCCTTCCACAGTCCAAAGCTGTGCTGGTTAGATGGATTGGTCATTATAATTTGTCCGAAGTGTTCATGGGTTTCTAGATTAGGTGTATCGGTCTGGGTAAATGTAAGGGAGCAAGCCTGGGAAGGTTGGTGTGGACGTTTTGTGCCGAAGTGCCTGTTTGCACACTGGAGGGATTCTATAAAAGAAAGAATGGTAACGATGACTGTAGATTTTTTTGTTTTAGCTCGCACACATTGCTGTCATGAGGAACAATGAAGGAAAGAGAGTGTAATCGGCCGTTCCTTCTCAGGAAGATTACATTTTCTCTCTCTCTGAGCTGAATCACACAGTAATGTCATCCTCTCCCAAACATGTGAGGTCTCCTTGTACATTGTCCAAACTATGTCTCCATCACATTCCCTGTTCCATGTAGGTGCATCATTGTTGCTGTCGTACACAGTGCCATATCCTTAGCAGAAAATAGTGTCGGTCGATTTGAAGATATGTTTATATGTCGCTGCGTCATTAAAAAATAAAATGTTTAATGTACTCAGAATATTGTGTTAAAATGAATGCATTTTGCAACAAATACAGAAATTGCGGGAAAAGCTCGGCAGGTCTGTCAGCATACTGACACCTCTTCCTTCTTCATCAAGCCACAATTCTAAATCCGTTTTAATCAGTTTGTTCAGGTGTGTTATGAAACACTTCTGTGGGATTTGCACCCAGACCTTTGTGCCCGGAGGTCGGGACACGAGCACCACTCAGCAATTCCTATAAAGCTGTAACATTATTCTCCTGTGTGTTTGCTCATCAGCCTGTTCTGACATGCTGTGACATACCTCTGCAACAGGCATGATTTGAATCCAGAATTTCTAGTCCAGAGCTTGGAACACCACCACGCACGTTCAGGAATCAAATCCAGACCTCTGGCTCAGAGGCAGGGACATTACCCACGACACTACCATATCCAGATTTTGGGTCAAATTTTAAGTGTCAGCTTTCAGCTCGGTGTTGATTTATTATAATCAGGTTACATTTACTGAATTACACAAAACACCTTGTATTGTTAAACAAAGGCAAAATATTTGTCTCAACTGTAGGATATTGAGTATACGGTATTAGTGGTGCTGGAAGAGCACAGCAGATCAGGCAGCATCCTGCTGAAGGGTTTTTGCCTGAAACGTCGATTTTACTGCTTCTCGGATGCTGCCTGAACTGCTGTGCTCTTTCAGCACCACGAATCCAGAATCTGGTTTCCAGCATCGACAGTCATTTTTTTTTACTTTGTTGAGTGTACGTGCCATCGAAGTTAACTACGAACAGCTTTAATCGCTGTTATCTGTAGTCTGCAATATTAGGGAAAGAAATCCTGCAGACACACTCTGCACAATGAAGGGTCTCGAATAGATTTTCATTACTGAACACCAGAGACGGAAAAATACCATAATTTCTGGTCCCCAAAAAGCGAATCAATATTACCCAACTCTCACGTTTGACTGCCCTCTTCCTAAAACCATGAAATGATACCAGGCCGCTGATTACTGTCTAGCCTCTGACTGTGTCAGCAATCTGTCCCTCCTCCCCCTAACCACAGAAGGCAAACCAAGCTCAGTGTCTTTGTGAAAATCAAGGCCGGAGTGTGCAGTCCGCCTGGAGAGGGGGAGGGAATTTTAAAATTAAACTGGGAAGGTGAGGTGGCAGTAATATCACTCACTGGGCTGAGGAGTGGTAGATGGAGTTTAGTTTGGATTAATGCGAGGTATTGGATTTGGTAAATCAAATAAGAGCAGGACCTATACAATTAAAAGCAGGGCCTTTGTCAGTGTTGTAGAACAGAGACCTAGGCCGTCAGCGTACCCATTGGGTGGGGGGAGGGGGAGGGGGGGGGGAGGGTGGCTGCGTAAAAATCTTATCAAGTGTCATTGGCACTTTGGATTTTGTTTCGTTCTTTTTTATGTTTTTAGCTTTGGAAAGTTTTGAGAGCTGGTTAGTTGCAGTAGCTTTAATTTGTACAGGTTTAAGGCTCGATGAGTCTTTAATCATTAATGCTCAGCGATGTGTAATTCGATATGAAATTCTCGAGAGTTCAAATGCTGCTTGCAGTGTGTTATGGATAATGATGTGCTTAAATGGTGTACCTGGAACATTAAGGGGAGCCATCGTCCAGTCAAGAGGAAAGATATGCTTTCTCGTCTTAAAAAAGAGAGAGTTGTCCTATTGCAGGAGATGCACCTTAATGACAAGGAACATTTGACGTTACAGCAGGGCGGGTTTGATCGGGTTTATATTTCGTCTTTTAATACTAAGAGTCGGGGGAAAGTCATAATGGATAGGAAGAATCTTCCATTTAAATTACTAGATTGTATTAACACCCATGGAAAGATCATAACCGCAAAGTCTTGAACCACGGGAATTAATACAGTATTTTAAATGTTTATTGCCACCCGGTGCACCCTCTTAAAACCCTGGAAGATGCATTTTCCAAATTCAGTTATCTTGCATCATGGCACATGATTGTAGAAAGAGATTTCGACTGTCTTATGGCCCCACGATGGACAGAAAGTCCAAAGGTCCCCCAATACCCTCGTTATAATGTAAGCAATTAATGGATTTGGGTCTAGAACTAGAGCTGGTGGATGTCTGGAGGCAGATCTACCTCACAAGTAGGGAATTTATTTTCTTCTTTAACCCGCAGAAATCGCTGAACAATCTTAGATTCGGTGGCATCCTGCACAATTGGGAATATTACCCCAACATACCTGCCCCAGAAGTGGGATAAAAGTCACATAAAATTATGTTGTATGCAGATGGTCTTATGTTTTTGTCAAATCCCGCAATTTTGGCAGTTTACGTGATGCAATGCATTAATTCGCTTGTCGCCTTTTCGGGCTTTAAGATTAATTTTACAACGTTGGAGGCCATCTCTATGGGAGGTCTTGGGGAAATACCTGATGAGGGCAAATCCAGTTTTCCTTTTAAATGGTCACGGGGGGGGGGGGGGGGGGTGTGGTGGGGGAGGGTTTCCCAATTTCGGTATTTTCATTACATCCGTCTTTGATCATTTATTTAACGTGAACTATGTCCATTTGTTTGACTAAATTAAACAAAACCTTCAAAGATGGGAGGCACTTCCAATGTCCTGGCTAGGTCTGATAGCTCTTATTAAAGAATGTCCTTCCTCATTTACTATAGCTCGTGTGAATGCTTCATTTGATGTTTCTCACATAGGTAATTAGGAAACATATTGGCTGGTTTAGCTCTTTTATTTGGCAGCATAAGCAACTCTTTATCAAGCTAACCAAATTGCAACTACCCCCAGATTGTGGGGAGTAGATCGCCCAGATAAAAGCTATCAATCAAGCTCTTTTTTTATCCTATGTTAGTCCCTGGGCTACTGTGAGATATTGAACCCTATCAGATCAAGTGAACCTTTGTTAGTCTGTTTTTAATAGCTAAATTGACAACATTTATGAAGTATTGTCATAACCCAATAATTATCAATATTGTTAAAGCATGAATGACAATGCATCAGGTCGACGGCAATACAGACAAAATTATGTTTCTTACCCCTGTAATTGGTATACCAGGTTGTCATCCGGGGATACTGGATTCCAGGTTTAAACTGTGCGCAGCAAGGGGTGTCCCTTGCTTGAGTGATTTAGAATTAGTAGAATCCATACAGTGTGGATACAAGTCCTTGGGCCCAGCAAGTCCACTTCGACCTTCTGAAGAGTAACCCAGCCAGACCCATTCCCCTACCATCCCATATTTACCCTGGCTAATGCCCAAACCTACACATCCCTGAACACTATGGGTGATTTATCAATGACCAATTCATCTAACCTGCACATCTTTGTACTGTGGGAGGAAACCCACACAGACACGGCGAGAATGTTAACTCCACACAGCCAGTCACCCAAGGCCAGAACCAAAGCCGAGACCATGGTGCTGTAAGGCAGCAATGCTCACCACTGAGCCACCACGTGTTATTTGATGTAGAAACAATGCTATCATTTGATCAAATAACTCGTACGTATGGACTACTAGTAGAGACCTCTTCTTTTTTTTCCAGATCAGAGATTTGATTAAAAAAACACACTTTTACCACACTCTGACAGATCCAATAAAGGGAAGAGTGTGCTTATTGCTTAGAATACACTCTCTGTCAGTACTCTTTATCATTTGTTGGAGAGTGTCCCCTCAGACGAGACTGTGTAGCGTTGTGATGTCTACGAGAGAGTTGGGGGTTCAGAACACTTCGGAACATGGGAGGATATTTGTGAAAATGCTCGAAGGATTTTGATCTGTAATAGGACCCATTCCATGCAGTTGAAAATTCTTCGTAGGATCTATCTGACCCCAACTTGTCTCTCAAAATTCAAAGTGGGATTATCTTCAGCATGTCCTAAATGCAGAATGACTACAGGCACTCTTACTCATTGCATATGGTCCTGCTGCAGACTTCATCAATATTGGAGGTATTGCAAAGGAGAGAGAGAGAGAGAGAAGGTGTTGCATGCAGTAGTGAGAGTGGGGGATCATGAGCCTTGTTCGGGAGTAGTTGCAATCACAGATATACAGTGATTGTGAGGGAGCAGACAGAATACGGTGACCCTTATCCTGACAGAGCGGGGAAGGTTATTGATGCTTGTCCTGTATTGCTGGACATTTCTTCAGACCTCAAATACTGCACTGAACTCGGTAGTGAGCACACATCATACTCGGTGGGTCTGGTAGTGTGGCAACCTCTGAGATGGGAATGTTCCCCCTCTGTACTCGCCCATCCAACACGCCCACCTTGCTCCGTCAACAAACCATGGTGTAATTGCCCCTTAACTACCAATCTGCCATTTCCCTACCTTTGCTCTGTATCCATCTAATCCTTTCTATCTGTGTATTTGTCCAAATGCTTTTTCAATGTTGTTATTGGACCCACGTCAACCACTTCCACTGGCAGCTCAGTCAAATTTTCCAGTTCACCTTGGATTCCATGCGATCTAACCTTCTAGAGCGGCCTACTATGTGGAACCTTATCAAAGGCTTTACTGAAATCCATATAGAATATGTCTACAACCTTGTTCTCATCAACCTTCCTGGTCACTTCCTCAAAAATCTCTAACAAAATTTGTAAGGCATGATCCGTCATGCACAAAGCCATGCTGACTGCTCCAAGTCAAACTCTGTCTTTCCAAATGCATGCACATCTTACACAGGAAAGCCACACACACAGACCAAGTCCTGAACTATGAAAGCAACCACCCCAATACACACAAAAGAAGTTGCATCAAGACACTGTTCAAAAGGGCCACAACACACTGCAGCACACCAGAACTGCAAAAAGAGGAAGAGGAACACCTATACAAGGTATTCACAAAAAACGGATATCCTCGCAATTTCATCAACAGTTGCCTAAGCGAGAGACAACAGAACGAGGACATGCCGCAACCCAAAGGACTAGCCACACTACCATACGCCAAGAACATCTCTGAAATGACAGCCACTAGGACTGCGACCACTAGGACTTATAACAGCACACAAACCAACAGCCACCCTCAGACAACAACTCACCAAAACTAAGGACCCGATACCCAGCATGAGCAAAAATAACGTAGTGTACAAACTCCCATGCAAGGACTGCACAAAACACTATATAGGACAAACAGGAAGACAGCTAACGATCCGCATCCACGAACATCAACTCGCCACGAAACGACACGACCAGCTATCCCTAGTAGCCACACACGCAGACGACAAGCAACATGAATTTGACTGGGACAAAACTACCATTATAGGGCAAGGGAAACAAAGAACAGCCAGGGAATTCCTAGAAGCTTGGCACTCATCCACAAACTCAATCAACAAACACATAGACCTGGACCCAATATACCGGCCACTACAGCGGACAGCTGAAACTGACAACCGGAAGCGGCAGGGACAGGCCACTATAAATGCCGGAGGAAAGACCACAGAAGCGCTTCACAGGAGGCTCCCAAGCACTGAGGTTGTCACCGAGACAGGGGACGAAACGTTTGCAACAAAAACTTCCAGCTCGGTGAACAGGACCACAGCATGCACATCTTATCTCTCAGAACCTTCTCAAGTGGTTTGCCGAAAACAGGTGTGAAGCTTACTGGTCTATATTTCCTAGGCTTTTCTTTGCAGCCCTTCTTGAATAAGGGCATTACATTTGCTACCGCCCAGTCTTCCGGGATCTTGGTCCCTAAGCTTTTTTGTCTCGCCTCTTACAGTCCTCTTAGATATATCTGGTCAGGACCAAGAGATTTGTCTCACTTTGTGCGTTCTAATATGTCCAACAACAACTCTACTGTGATATGGACAGTACCAAGATATGACCACTAACCTCCTAAAGGTCACAGATCTTCATGTATTTCTTCATGATAAACACAGAGGGGAAATTGAGGACTTCACCCATCTCTTGAGGTTTTACACATGCATGCCGGTTTTGGATTTTAAAGCATCCTATTCTCTCTCTAGTTGCTCTTTATCTTTACTATGCTGAATTTGGATTCACTCTAATCTTCTCAGCCAAGACTACCTCATACCCCTTTATGGCCTTGCTGATTTCCATCTTCAGTAAGCTCCTCTATCCCCCTGTATACCTCCAGGGATTCCCTTAATACGAGCTGCCTGAACATGAGCCACGCCTCCTTTTTTTATGCTCAAATCCTCAATATGTCTTGACATCCAGGGTTCTCTCTTCCAGTCTCACATAACCTTTACCCTCACAGGAAAATGGAAACCTTGAACTCGAGCTATCTCACTTTTAAATCCCTCCCACTTGCCCGAGATCCTTTTACCTGGAAGCAAACAACTCCAATCATCCCCTGTAAACTCCTGTGTAACTCCAACAACATACGCCTTGCCCCAGTTTAGAACTTGAATCTGTGGAACAATTTTGTCCCTACCAGAACTATTTTAAAATTAATACAACTCTAATCACTTTTACCAAAATGCTCCACCACTTTATCTCCTTCACCTATCCTGCCCTATTTCCCAATAGTAGATCGGGTTTGTCCTTCCCGAGTACGATACTCTATATATTGATTGTGGAAACTTTGCTGAACACACTTAACAAATTACGTTCCATCTAAGTTCTTAACCATCTGGAACTCCCAGTGTTTGTTATGAAAATTGAAATCACCTATTATAACAACTCTATTGTTCCTGCAAGTCTCCCCAGTCCCCCTGCATATTTGTTCCTCTAATTCACATTGTTGATTATAGTGCAACCACTATAACATTACCATCCCCCTCGAACTACTTTACACCATTCACGAAACCTCATTGGATATTATCTCAGGTATTTCAACTTTAAAAACTGTTGCGATCAGAACTATTGGTATTTAAACTGTTTCCATTTACATCTCTACGTCGCAGTGATTTTCATATCCATGGCACCCCTTGTCAAGGCACAGTGGAGATATAGAGCTGTAAATGGATGGGAGCTGCACATCCTGTCACTTCCAGCATGGGCTGCAAGTTTCCCCACACTGGGCAGCGATCTAACACAGTGTTACCGAACAATGCAACAGCCTGGGTTTATATATGAATGAACGAGTGCGTTTGCAGAGCTCTCCAAGCTGGACATTTAGGCCACGATTATAGATCAAGCATTGGTGTGGGCTGGTGTGTTCCATTCTGGATATTGCTGGGTTGCATTCTGCAGTACGCTAGCCATATCTTCACAGTGCTCCATCCTGAAAGTATAATGGATGGGCTTGTTATGTGAGTTGGATTGCGAATGTGAGAGAACTAATAATCTGGCAATACCTTTATTTTATGTTTTCGTTCTTGTGATTGGACATTTCAAATCCAGACTCATCCGGTTAGACCCGACCCTCTGGATGAGTCATGGTGACTGTTGTTGCAGCATCTGAGTCTGCAACATGACCAATAAATGGAGCAGACGCTGCAGAGAGGGGAGTCTCCGTAAAATGGAATGAGGGAATCACATTCAGATCAGCCATGGTCTTAGTGAATCTTGGGGCAGGATTGTGTGGACCACGAATGCAAATTATTCATATATTTCTGTTTGTTCCAAGCAAACTCCCCTTCTCTCCCGGTGTCCCATACTGGTGGGGAGTGAGTCCCCTCCTCCTGTTCCTGTGTAACAGGATCCTCGGGCCTCACTAGCCTCTAGATTTCCCTGTGTCCCAGTTTCGAGCAGTTGGATGACCGCCTTCTGTTCCTGTGCCCTAGTCTCGAGAAGTTGAGTGACTGCCTCCTGTTCCTGCGACCCAGCCTAGAGCAGTTGAATGACTCCCTCCTGTTCCTGTGTCCCAGTCTCGAGAGTTGAATGACTCCATTCTGATCTTGCGTCCCAGTCTGGAGCAGTTGAGGGAGTCCCTCCTGTACCTGTGTCCCAGTCTCAAGCAGTTGAATGACTCCTTCCTGATCCTGTGTCCCAGTCTGGAGCAGTTGAATGACTCCCTCCTGTACCTGTGTTCCAGTCTCGAGCAGTTGAGTGACTGACGCCTGTTCCTGTGTCCCAGTATTCAGCAGCTGAGTGACTGCCTCCTAAGCGAAATTTTGTGAAAATAGATGTCCGCCAACTGCTCCAGAGTCACAGGCTCCAATAGCTCTGTGCTCACCTGCTGCTCCTGTGGAATGGAATTGAGGGACTGAATGGCCTCTTCACATTCTTTACAGCTTTTCTTTACTAAAAGCCTTTCTCCTGTTTCTGTAAAACACCATCAAAATCTGAATGATGTATTTTTGTATTTGACTGTCAGTAATTGAGCAAACGAGCTGACTGACAGAATTCAGAAGCTGCATAGCCTTCTCCTGCTCCCGTGTTAAACACTCAAGAGTCAATACTCTCTGAGATGTTTGGCATGGAAAAAGATCCTTCGGTCTGGTCACCTATACCAACCAAATATCCTAAGTTTATCTCGTCTCCCTTGCCAGCACGTGGCCCATCTCTCTCTAAACACTTTCCATGCAAGCATCCATCCAAATGCATTTTAAATGGTATAACTGTACCTGCCTCCACCACCTCTTTTGGTGTTCAATCCATACACACTGCAGTCTCTGTGTGAAAATGTTATCCCTCATGTCCCTTTTTAAATCTTTCTCCTTTCACCTTAAGCCTTTATATTCTATATTTGGAATTGTCTATCCTGGGAAAATATATTGACTGTTTACTTTTTCTATGCCCCTCCTGATTTTATATACTTCTTAAAGGTCCACCCTCAGCCTCAACACTTGAACATACTCCCAGCCTATTCAAACTCTCCCTGTAACTCCAACTCTCCAACACCTGCAACATTCTTTTAAATCTCTTCTGCACCCTTTCAAGTTTGACAACATCTTTCCGACAACAGGTTGACCAGAATTAAAGGCAATATTACAAAAGTGGCCAAACCAATGTCATGTACAGATGCAACATGTCATGCAAACGCATAGACTCAAAGCACGCACTAATAAAGGGAAGAACACCGAGTGCCTTCTTCACTGCGCTGCCTACCTGTGACTGTAATTTCAAGGAACGGAGAACCTGCACCACAAGGTGCCTCACAGGGCAGCGATCGGGGTTTAATTCCATCCTTGATTGACTGGCTGTGTGGAGTTTGCACATTCTCCCCGTGTCTGTGTGAGTTTCCTCCGAATGCTATGTTTTCCTCCGACAGTAGAACGATATACAGATAAGGGTAGGTTGGCCATCCGAAATTGTGCATAGTACCCTTGGATGTGAGGGCAAGTGGCATTAGCCATGGGGAATGCAGGCTGAGAGGGATAGGGTAGGGGTTTGTCCAGTGTGATACTGTTTAGAGGGACGGTGTGGCCTCGATGGGCCGAAAATCCTGTTTCCTAACTGTAGGGATTCTATAATTTCTATGGAGTTCTCCTTTATTGGCAACTTTCGACAAGATCCTACCTATATGTCTAGCCCTGATTTTTCTTGCCAAAATGCAACACCTCACATTTATCTAAAATACACTCCATCTGCCACTCCTCAGCTCACCTAATTAAGTTCCCATTATATTCTGAGAGTTCATTCTTCACTGTCGACTACACCACCAAATTTGGAATTATCTACAAACTTACTGACAATACTTCATATACTCAAGTGCAAGTGATTTGTATAAGTAACAAAAGGCAGTGGACCCACTATTGATCTTTGCGAGCAGCGCCACTGGTCACAAGTCTCCAAGTTTAATGAACAAATGCCAACTGTCACACCCTGTCTCCGATATTCAAGAAAAGTTTGGACCTAAATGGCGAGCTTTCCCTGGATTCCAGGCAGTCTGACCTTGCTAACCAGTCTACCATGTAGACCATTTTGGTTTTCTTACTGAATTCCATGAAGACAACATCCACTGTCCTGCCTTCATCATTCATCTTCTTCACTTCCTCAAACATTCCACCGAGTCAGAGACGTGATCTCCAATTTTCAAAGCCCTCTTCTGTTCTTGTCTTTCCAAATGCATATACATCATTTCCCTCAAAAGCCCCTCCAACAATTTAGTCAACATTGATGTCAGGCTCACTGATCTATAGTTACCTGGGTTTTCCTTAATTTCTGAAATAATGACACTATGTTAGCAACTCTCCAGGCTTTTGCCACCTCACCTGTGGAAATCAATGTTACAGATATATCAGCCAAAGGCTGAGCAATTTCTTTCCTAGCTTCCCACAATATTCTGGGATACAACTGATCAGGTCCCAGAGATTTGTTCACCTTTATATGTTTCAAAATGTCCAACATCTCCTTGTAATATCGATACTTTTTTAAGATATCACTATGTACTTCTTCATTCTCTCGTTCTTGTAACCTCTTCTACATTTAATACTAGGAAAAATACTTGTTTAGTATCCCTTCCATCTCCTATGGTTCCACACATACGTAGCCTTACTGATCTTTAAGGTGCCCTATTCTCTCCCTAGTTAATATTTTGCAATTAAAGGATGTGTAGAGTTGCTTCAATGCCTCGTTGAAACTTTATTGCTGGAACAGCACAGCAGGTCAGGCAGCATCCAGGGAACGTTCCCTGGATGCTGCCTGACCTGCTGTGCTGTTCCAGCAATAAAGTTTCAACTTTGATCTCCAGCATCTGCAGACCTCACTTTCTCCTCATTAACCCGATTTCTAAAGCCATCTCATGTCCACGTTTTTCTGGCCCAATTTCCCCATTGACTATACACTTATTGCCCTTATACTCCTCTTGGGATTCACTTAATCTCAGCTCTGTTTACCTGACATATGTCTCCTTCGTTACCTTGACCAGAGCATCAATATATCTAGCCATCCAGCACTCCCTGCACCCACCAGCCTTGCCCCTCTCACTAATAGGAACACGTTGGCTCTGGACTCTCTGAAACCACGTTTTGATGGCCTTGCATTTTCCAACCATCCCTTTACCTGTGAATAGGGTATTCCAATCAGCCTTTCACAGGGCTCGCCTAACACTTTCAAAATTGGCCTTATTCAAAGTTAGAACTTTAATGTTTACATCAGTTATTTCCTATTCCACAACTAGTTTAAAACTAATATTTATGTGTAACAGACTTGAATGTTAAATAAAAATTTCCTGCCCCTCTTTAATAGACTGGAGAGGCTGAATGACCTCCTCTTGTCCCTCTGAAATAGACTCAAGAGACTTCATGGCTTCCTCCTGTCCCTGTGTAACAGATCCGAGACATTAAATGAGACAGCAACCCGTGGATTACGAACAGCCGTTAAACTGCATCTAAT
Source organism: Chiloscyllium plagiosum (assembly GCF_037043375.1). Classification (NCBI taxonomy): domain Eukaryota; kingdom Metazoa; phylum Chordata; class Chondrichthyes; order Orectolobiformes; family Hemiscylliidae; genus Chiloscyllium; species Chiloscyllium plagiosum. The sequence goes on from NW_028270184.1 coordinate 39,333,478, forward strand.
GGAGGCCCATTCCTTCTCAGTTACAGAAACACAAACAACATAATGTTCTCCAGGTGTCCTCACAGTAACACCTCATGCAGCTGTAGCGACACATCTCTTTATTTTGAATGATTCTGTTGGCAAAATGTGTTAATATTCTAGATTTTCACCTTTTCAAGTAGCAACAGGCTAAAATGGGCTGAATGGCCTTCTCTTATCCCTCTGTAAGAGGCCCATTGGGACAGAATTGCTTCGACCTGTTCCTGAGCAGCAGTCTCAATGCTCTGTCTCAAGGTTATGAAAGGATTTGACAACAGGGCATTAAAACCAGGAGTGGCCGCACACTGGTCAATAAGTACCGTACTTTGCGTTCAGGTATCGAAAAACTTGCCCACCCGACTTTTTGTTATGTAGCTGATCTGTTATTTTTTAACTGATTCCTTTCATAAACAGAGTGGAACATATATAGACCCCTGCAGTATCCAGTTAATACTCTCATATACAAGTTAATAAAATAATTTAAAAGATTTAAAGATTTATGATCCATTCCTCAGCAACCCTCATCCATTCCATCCAAAACCAGTAAATGAAAAGTGATGTTTTGAACTGGTTAACTGAGCCTATTTGTTCATTAAGTGCGATTAATGCCAATCTCCATGGATTCTAATTATGGAGAAGGTGGAAGGTTTCCATCTTTTAATGATAAATGGGCTCCATTCAATGTGTTAGCCCATTACATGAGCGGGAGCATCACCGACAGCACTGACAGGGATCAGCAGATCCAGAGAGACGGGGAGGAGAGATCAGAATCTGAGAACATTAGACTGGAATGTGCCAACAATGGATCAGAATCTGAAAACATTAGACAGGAATATTCCAACAATGGATCAGAATCTGAGAACATTAGACAGGAATATTTCAACAATATACAGGAGATTATTCGTTTATGTTTGTTAACTTTCTGCATTTTATTGGTGGTCATTTTCATCGCGGATCTATTACGCTCTTCTCATTATTCAATATTTTTATTATCCCTTCCTGGCTATCGCTGGTGTTCCTGGTGAGTATCACTGTCCAGATTTTGTTTTCTATAAACCAGTTATGACTGTATTACTGTTATTTCATATAGTCTACACATCTTGCCACTATTATTGTTCCTGTTGAATCTCTCAATCCAGATATTCACTCTACAGACCACTACTAACAACATCAATGAACGTGTTCAATTACTGTATCCCTCTGCTCTGGCAGTGTTACTCACGGGTCTCTATGTTGATCTATTCAGTTTCAGGGGAGAACCACAATGCATTGTATCATTGCCTTTGCTGTTAAGAGCATAGAGGTCACTGTCTACTACTCTGGTTACAAACTTCATTTCCTTCCACTGTTTCCATCCCATCCCTGGCCAATATCTGCAGCTGAAACAGACAAGTCACAACTGTGGGAGATCCCTTTGACTATGAGCTGATTCTTGACACCATGCCCTGACCATTTCTAACTTGAAATACTCACCACTCCAGAATATATCTCACGAGTTTATTCCATCTCTTGTTTGAAACTTGAGCTATGAAGTATAGGCTTAATGAAGCCAATAATCTGCTGCTGAAGCTTCAAACCTGCCGAAACAAATCTGATGCGACCTCACACCAAACTCCCATCCATCTGTAATTCATGTGCACGCCGATGTATATTGCTGTTGTGTCTGGCAATGACTTTATTTTAACATTCTCAAACACTTTACCTCATCTGTCCATGAAACTTTCCTCGTTCTCTCTGTTGATTAATAAAAAGCCTGCCAGTTGTTCGTATTTAAAATAGTTTCCCCCATGTGCGTTCCTTCTCAAACAATGAGTTTCGCATTCAACCACACACACACACACAGCAAACCTTCCCATTGTAGGCAGTAATCTGATGTGAGTATAGTTTGCATATGATAGTAACGTTTGCAATACTCTCCATGCTGGGCAGATAGTGCAGTTTACTGAGTAACACACTAGCATGGTCTGCACAGCTCTCCATGCTGGGCAGTCATCTTGTCCCAGTTTATGTTGTTTGTGGTGCTCGGTGAAGCAGATTCAGAATTTGATGTAACAAACCATTTCAGCTGATCCGACAATGCCTTTATTCAATGTTCTCATTCTTGTAATTTTACTCACGAAGATCTCACTTCTCCAGTTCGTCCCACTGCCCTGTCTTTTTCCACATCTTTCCACAACATCTTTTCAGTGAATTAACTGTCTGTTTCTGTCTTTAATGTGAATTTCTCTGTCCCTCTGTATCTTTCCCTGGCCTTGAGTTTTGGCTCCCTGGTGTATCGAGTGCTGGCATTGTGAAACTCAGAAATACTGAAATGGTGTGTGTCAAGCTGTTGTTGACTTCCTGGTATGATCCATGTGATGTTCCATGGACAGGCGTGTTTCACAAGTTATGAAACATATCCTTGTAACTTGGTCTGTACCTGAATTTGTCCCTCTCAGGTGACCTTGCGATAAGTAACACGAGGAAGCCCACTGAGTGAAGGACCAGGCATCGAAATTGTGTGACAATGCTGTTACTTTTTTAATAAAACGTTAGTTTCTCATTTTTTTAGTAAGAGGTCTTAAAGGCCAAACTGCCGACTGAAAACGGCTCAAGTAAATAACTTACAGGGCTTTTAGGGTATTTAATAAATAGTAGTAACAATGGCCAGCTCGCACAGACCAGGCTTTCTAGTTTGTTTTTTCTTGTAGCTGTAACAATCACTGGGTGCTTGGGGTCCCAAAGGGATTGGAATTTTTAGTAAATTATCCCTAGCTGCTAATCTCTCGAAAGCCTCACTTGATGGTGTTTCCTCCTGGATTGGAGAACTGCATGCAAGAATGCATGTCTGAATGTTCCTTTTTGCCAAGGGGTGTGTTTAGGTGATGTTAATAGATTGAACAGTTCATTTGTAGAATGTACTGTATCCAATATTCGGGTAGGTTTTCCAATAGTTAACTTATTCTAAATTCCTCTTCATTTTGTATGGATTTTCATTAGAGGATAGTGAGGTTGAGCAACCCTATGGTAGCCAAAGGCCTGATCAGGATCTGTTTAAATACATCCAGGCATTATCTAAATATGATGAGAATGATGGGGGAGCCTTTTTAATTTGATTTCAGAAAGTAGATAAACAAGTGCAGTGGCTAGAGATCATGTGGATTTAGTTTATCCAAACAAAGCTAATTGGTATTTGCATCCCTATCGGAGGGGGTGAAGAAAGCCATCTGAAGTGCATTTGAGCTTGTGCCAGACAGTGTTTCAGGAATCTAAAATTCCTGGTTAACCGCACGTTGTGTTTGAAAGGATAAAACAAAATAATTTTGAAAGTTGGGGAAGGGTATTGAAAGCAGAGCATACCTATGACACTCTGAGAGAGATTCCTATTTTGGAGAAGTTCAACAATTCACTTTCTGCAGTCCTGAGAACTCATATGGAAGGGCAGAGAGTTACAATGGCAAGGTTAGAAGCTGAAATGGCTGATGATGATTTGGTTCAGAAATCGAAGTTTGGTTTCTGTGAGGGATTGAGAAGAATGTGTGAGATCTTCTTAAAACATATACCTGTGAGAGTAAGGTTTACTGGCATAGGCCAGGAGTAGCAGGTAAAGAGGTTACAGCATTAAGTGGTACAGAAGGATTTAATTTTTTTATGCTGAGACATGAGGAGCTATGTCATTCAGAAGGACTATTGGAGAGATGAGAAGTGCTCCATTATGCAACGTGTGGTCAGAGTGTCCAGTGGAAACATAAACAGATTTATTCCACAATGGGGAAGGAGGCCTTGAGCTTGGTGTTGGCGTTACAACATTTCAGCATTTAAATTTCCAATAACATACCTGAGACAAATCTTTATCACTGATCGTGACCCCTTAAAGTTTTTGGAGACGTTTAGGGAGAAAAATACCAGTCTGTTTCGACTGAGCTTATTCTTGCTGCCATTCAATTTGAAATTATAAAGTTGACAGGGCGAGAAAAAGTAAGCTTTGACACATTGAGGAGACTTGGATGAAGAAAGACAAAAGGCATTCTGTGGCAGGAGTAAAATGACTGAAATCGAATCGAATTGTGAACATTTATATGCTCAGTGTCAATGTAATGTATATATATATTCATTCCAGTCTACTAATAGAGGAAGATTAGGTCTAAAATTAATCCATTTTTGTATATTGATGGATCATTTTATTAAAGGTGGAGTTGTGCGAATACTGTCACTGTAAAAAGGTTATTTTCTCTTGGGTTTTTTTTTTGAAGAGAGATTATAACGGCAGAGGTGTAGAACTGCTGTCTGAAAACAGTTTACGGAAATAACTGAGAAAGCCTTTAGGTTTTATTAAAACGGTGGGAACAATCGAAGGGCAGTGGCCAGACCAGGTTTCTTCGTTTTGTTTTTAGCTGCAGCATTCAGAAGCTGTTCGGGTCCCAGAATGGTTGGAAGTGTCAATACATGATCCCCAGCTGCCTTTCTCTCTGAGATCTCTGTTGATGTTGATTTCTTCTAGATCAGAAAACTGCATGCAAGGATCTGTATTTGAATATATCTTTGTGCCAAGCGGTGTAAACCAAGAAGGTACGGTATCTATTGTTTGTGTAACTGTTCCAACACATAAGCCATCCCGAAATGTTCTTTTCTTTGATTGTATTTTAACTAAAGCATTTAAATAGATTATATTTTGCTTAATGTCGAGTGGTTTGACTAGTCACAACATATTTGGAAAGCAAACTTCACATCTATATTCAAAATAACGAAAGGTTTGGGTTTAAGCGGCCTTATTAAAATATTTTGTGGGGATCTGGTCTGGTCCACAACACTTGTAGCCAAGGGGTTTCTAACTAACTCCTGTTATTGAAAAGTTAGTGCAGCAGCTGGGGATGGTTTGCTGGAAGTTGTGCTGTGAGCTGCCTCAGACATTCAGGGAGACCTGAGGATTTGGTGACCAAACTTTGGATGGAGCCTGGAGACTTTAGTTACAACATCTGGGTCTGCAACATGAACAACAAATAGAGCAGAGGTTGCAGAGAAGGGAAGCTTTGAAACCACGCAGTGAGTGTGTGTGGGGAAAGGGATCTGCTGTGTCCACCCCGGATTTTCCATGAACAGCTTCCCAAGCTCCATTTAACCCAGGAGCAGAGTGTGAGGGGACACTGATTGAACAAGGAGCTGGTCACAGAGCGGTGTCACCTCCTTTAACACGTCCTTCAGCTTCACACCAGGGGAAAGACGGTGCTGCCAGTGGCTGTTCGCTTCACAGTTTCATTCAGCTTCGAAAGAACATAGAACATAGAAGAATACAGCGCAGTACAGGCCCTTTGGCCCTCGATGTTGCGCCGATCCAAGCCCACCTAACCTATACTAACCCACTATCCTCCATATACCTATCCAATGCCCGCTTAAATGCCCATAAAGAGGGAGAGTCCACCACTGCTACTGGCAGGGCATTCCATGAACTTACGACTCGCTGAGTGAAGAACCTACCCCTAACTTCAGTCCTATATCTACCCCCCCCTTAATTTAAAGCTATGCCCCCTTGTAATACCCGACTCCATACGCGGGAAAAGGTTCACACTGTCAACCCTATCTAACCCCCTAATCATCTTGTACACCTCAATCAAGTCACCCCTAAACCTTCTTTTCTCTAGTGAAAACAGCCCCAAGTGTCTCAGTCTTTCCTCATACGATCTTCCTTCCATACCAGGCAACATCCTGGTAAACCTCCTCTGCACCCGTTCCAGTGCCTCCACATCCTTCCTATAGTATGGCGACCAAAACTGCACACAATATTCCAGATGCGGCCGCACCAGAGTCTTATACAACTGCATCATGACCTCAGGACTCCGGAACTCAATTCCTCTACCAATAAAAGCCAGTACGCCATATGCCTTCCTCACCGCACTATTTACCTGGGTGGCAACTTTCAGAGATTTGTGTACATGGACACCAAGATCCCTCTGCTCATCCACACTACCAAGTATCCGACCATTAGCCCAGTACCCCATCTTTTTGTTATTCTTCCCAAAGTGAATCACCTCACACTTAGCTACATTGAATTCCATTTGCCACCTTTCTGCCCAGCTCTTCAGCTTCTCTATATCCTGCTGTAACCTGCCACATCCTTCCTCACTGTCAACAACTCCTCCGACTTTCGTATCATCCGCAAACCTGCTCACCCAACCTTCTAACCCCTCTTCCAGGTCATTTATAAAAATGACAAACAGCAATGGTCCCAAAACAGATCCTTGCAGAACACCGCTAGTGACGGCACTCCATGAAGAAACTTTGCCATCAACTACTACCCTCTGTCTTCTTCCATCCAGCCAATTCCTAATCCAAACCTCCAACTCACCCTCAATGCCATATCTCCGTATTTTCTGCAGTAGCCTAACATGGGGAACCTTATCAAACGCCTTACTAAAATCCATATATACCACATCTACCGCTTTCCCCTCATCAACCTCCTTCGTCACCTTTTCAAAGAATTCAATAAGGTTTGTGAGGCACGACCTGCCCTTCACAAAACCATGCTGACTATCCTTGATCACATTATTCCTATCCAGATGTGCATAAATCCTGTCCCTTACAATTCTCTCTAAGACTTTTCCCACAACAGAAGTGTGACTCACCGGCCTATAGTTACTAGGGTTATCCCTACTCCCCTTTTTGAACAAGGGAACCACATTTGCTATCCTCCAGTCTTCTGGCACTACTCCTGTAGACAAAGAGGACATAAAAATCAAGGCCAATGGCTCTGCAATCTCCTCCCTTGCTTCCCAGAGAATCCTAGGATAAATGCCATCAGGCCCAGGGGACTTATCTATTTTCACCTTTTCCAGGATTTCCAACACCTCTTCTCTACATACCTCAAAGCCATCCATTCTACTTATTTGTGACTTGTATTCACATCGACGACAATGCCCTGTTCCTGAGTAAATACTGAAGAAAAGTATTCATTCAGTGTCTCCCCAATCTCTTCCGCCTCCACACGCAACTTCCCACTACTATCCTTGACTGGACCTATTCCTACCCTAGTCATTCTTTTATTCCTAACATACCTATAGAAAGCCTTAGGGTTTTCCCTAATCCTACCGACTAAGGACCTTTCATGTCCCCTCCTTGCTGCTCTTAGCTCTCTCTTCAGGTCCTTCCTGGCTACCCTATAACTCTCAATCGCCCCAATTGAACCTTCACGTCTCATCTTGAGATAGGCCGCCCTCTTCCATTTAACAAGGGATTCCAATTCCTTATTAAACCACGGCTCCCTCGCACGACCCTTTCCTCCCTGTCTGACAGGTACATAATTATCAAGGACACTCAATAGTTGCTCCTTGAACAAGCTCCACATATCATTTACACTCTTGCCTTGGAGTCTACTTTTCCAAGCCACACATCCTAAGTCATGCCTCACCGTATCATAATTTCCCTGACCCCAGCTATAACTCTTGCCCTGTAGTACACACTTATCCCTCTCCATCACGAGAGTAAAAATCACCGAATTATGGTCACTATCCCCAAAGTGCTCACCTACCTCTAATTCTAACACCTGGCCTGGTTCGTTACCCAGAACCAAATCCAGTATGGCCTCACCTCTTGTTGGCCTGTCTACATATTGTGTCAGGAAACTCTCCTGCACACATTGAACAAACACTGACCCTTCTAACGAACTTGAGCTATAGCTTTCCCAATCAATATCAGGAAAGTTAAAGTCCCCCATAATAACCACGCTATTACTGTCACTCATCTCCTGAATCACCTTCCCTATCCTTTCTTCAATGATTCTAGGACTATTAGGAGGCCTGTAAAAGACTCCTAACAGGGTGACCTCACCTTTCCTATTCCTAACCTCAGCCCAAACTACCTCAGATGGCAAGTCCTCATCCATCGTCCTTTCCACCACTGTAATACTATCTTTGACAAGCAATGCCACACCTCCCCCTCTTTTACCCCCACCTCTGACCCTACTAAAACATTTAAATCCTGGAACCTGCAACAGCCAATCCTGTCCCTGTTCTAGCCATGTCTCCGTAATAGCCACAACATCGAAGTCCTAGGTACCAACCCACGCTGCAAGTTCACCTACCTTATTTCGTATACTTCTTGCATTGAAGTATACACACTTCAAGCCACTTTCCTGTTTACAGGCACCCTCCTTGGAAATTGATGCCATGTTCCTTCTATGTTCTGGAACTTTTCAAACAGGACTGGGTGACATATCCATCATCTCCCAGTATGTTGCCATCAATGTAACCATTCAGCAACGAAGGATATATATGGTGGATGAGGTAAATACATTGTTTCACCCTCAGCAGGGAACTGCCGGGTGTATCCAGTATAGTGGGATTCCCGATGGTGTACATGGCATCTGCGGAGTAGCCATGTCAATGGGGAGAGGTAGAGGAACTGAAGGAGCACTCTCTGTATTAATCTTGCAGTGTGCCCATCACGGTACATCATGTTGGTAAATTCCTCTGTCCTGACAGCAGCCACAGCCACTTCATTCACAAGCAGGCAGCCATTCCCATCGTCTTCAGATCTCCAGAAAGAAAGAAATGAATGTATCTTGGATAAAGGCCATCCCTTTGATACACGTTTGAAAACAGCATCCCCCATCACCAACCAAACACTTCAAAACATTCCATGTGTACGGAGAGCAATGGGGTTACTTGGCGTGTCAAAAGCAGACGATCAGGGATGGACAAAACCTCCCATGTCTGAACGGGTCTGAGTGAACCTCCCCAGTACACAGTATCATTAATCCCTGTAATCCCTCTCCATTTCAGTAACATACTGCCTTCCATTATTCCTGTAAATGAAATGACAGATTATATCATGTTATATTGCAGCTGCCAAATTATTATCCATTGCCTTTACCAATCTGTATCTATCTGTAGACCCTCCACCCTCTCTTGATAATTTAAACTCTTGCTTATCACAGCAACATGACCAAACTCAGTATCTCTATATCTGTTCCATCCTCATGATCATTGATATAGATTGTAAACAGTTGAGGACACAGCACTGATCACTGTGTGACTCCACTGGTGACGTTCTGTCAAACTGATTTAGACTGATTTATCCGGAGTGCCTGCTTCCTGTTTGATACATAATCCTCCCCCATTACTATGTAACACAGTCGTAAAGCTAAATATGAACAAGGAGCATCAGTCAGGAATCCAACCCTTTGAACCTGCTCCGCCATGGAATACACTCATGGCTGATGTCATCGCGGCCTCTGTTCCACTTTCCTGCCATCTCTCGATCCTCAAACTCTAGTCTCTTATTGTAGATTGCGCCACATGAAAAAATATCCACTCCACAGCTACACTTTTAATTACATTTAGCATTTTACAGACCTCAATGAGCTCTCCTTTCATTCTTATAAACTCGAGAGTATAGGCCTAAACTGCTCAATTTCTCTTTATAGACAAACACTTCAAATATGGAATCAATCGAATGAAGCTCTTCTGAATTGCCTCCAATTACCTCATTCCTCAGCACACCCAAACTATACTCCAGTTGCAGCCTCACGAACGCCTTGCATAGCTACAGAAACACTCCCTACCTTTCTACACTATCCTTTTACAAATAATTGCTGACATTATGCTTGCATCCCTCATTACTTCAAGTACCCCCAAGCAAGTTTCCTGTGATATTCAAACAGGCACCCAGATCCCTCTGCACTTAAGCACTTTGAAGTTTCTCTCCATTTAGATAATAATTTGCCTTTTTATTAGGCTCGCCAACTTGAATAACTCTATATTTATCCACTTTAATTTTCATTGCCAAATGTTTGCCCATTCACCCAATCTATACATATAATTTTTAAATCTCTTGCATCATCATTCCGAAGTAATTTCCCACCAATGTTAGTGTCATCTGAAAATGTAACTGTACTATTGCTATCCCGTCAACCGAGTAATAATGTGGATCACAAATGGTTGAAGCATGAGAACTGAAATCTATAGCACCCAACAAATTGCATTTTCCAATAGAAAATGACACAGTTAATTCATCTGACTGCATTTTTTTGGTTAACAAATCCTCCATCCAAGCCAATAAATTACTCCTAAACCGATGCTGGCTGATCTTACCATTCACTCTTTGGAGAAGCGACGTATCTGAATCCTTCATGAAGACCATATATATTCCATTTCCAGGGCTCCCATTATCCACCTTGTTTGTCACATCTTTAAATAACTCAAGAAAACACTTCAATCATGATTTATCCTTTGTAAAACCATGTTGACTCCGATGAATTGTGGTTTACGTTTGCAAATGTCCACAACAATGGATTCTAATAATTTGCCTTAAATTACAATACTTTATTGTTACATTTTACTCCCTAATGTATTCATTTATTATAAGTTCTTCCCTTTCTAAAACCTTTACGTTTTCTTTGAATTCCTGTTTGATAGGCAAAAGGTTTTAAGAGATGTGCTCCAATTGCTGCATAAGCGGTATGTGTGGCTGACTGGACTCATCATCCTGCTGGTGTACAAGATCGATGGGATGAACTCTTTCTGGTGTTCCCGTGTTGTCATCTCCAAGGCCAGAATGACCACCTCCTGTTGATGCGTTAGAGAGGTGGGGGATTATGGAATCTTCCTGTTGCTGTGTAACATTTTGAGGGGCTGATGGGTCTTCTCATATTTCTCCATAACAGGTGGACATACTGAACGGTCTCCTCATGTATCCCAGAGATGGGACCAAGGGAGCGATTGGTCTTCTCTTGTTCCCATGCAACAGACACGTGTCTGAATTACCTCCTCCGTTCTCATGAAATAAGTCTCAGATAGTTTTTATCCTTATCCAATTCTCTTGCAACAGACTCGGTGGGACTGAATGGCCTCTTGTTATCCCAGTGTAATAAATCTCTAGTCACTGTGTGATCGCTTCCAGTTCCTATGTTACAGACTTGAGGAGGCTGAATGGACTGATCCTGTTGCTGTGTAAAAGGATACTGGTGCAGCATGGCCTACTCTGGGGCCAGTGTTATAGGCTCGAGGGGCTGATTAGCCTCCTCCTGTAAATATACATCAGGCTCCAGGGGCTGAACATCCTCGCCCTATTCTGGTGTAACAGGGTCAAAGGCCGGAATATCCTTCTGTTGTTCGTGTGTAACAGGCTGAAGAACGGAATGGATTCCTCCATTATCTGTGTAATTCTCTTCAGTTGTTGACTCCTTCCTGTCATCTATGGTGAAATAAGATCTTCTTTCATTTTTGTAAACTCCAATGGCTATTGGATCAACCTGATCAACCTTTCATTATACGCTAGCACCTTCATTACAGGAATCAGTTGAGGGAACCATCTCTGAGCTGCTTCCAATATAACAACATCCTTTCTTCATTGAAGAGACTAAATCTGAACACACTATTCCAGATGTAATCTCACTAAGATCCTGTACAGCAGCAGCAATGCTTTACCAGCCTGCCGTAAGGTTCCCACCCAGGTTAGGTTATAGTCCACTAGCTTTCGGAACGACGCTCCTGATGAAGGAGCGTCGCTCCGAAAGCTAGTGTGCTTCCAATTAAACCTGTTGGGCTCCAACCTGGTGTTGTGTGATTTTTAACTTTGTACACCCCAGTCCAACACCAGTATCTCCAAATCATCACCCAGGTTAAATCAGTCTCAGCTCTCTGAGGGAAATACAGAGCATTGTTGAATGATCATTGTCCTTCTAGACTCCACTAGCATAACGGGAGATCTGGAGAAATTAATGTTTGAGAAGATCATAAATGATGTGGTGAGATGATCTCTACCATTAATCTCCCCAAAGTCCACGTCGCTCAGATTCTACAGAAGGAGAAGGAAACATTGATGGGAGTTATATATCAAAGTGAAAGCTGCAATACAAATGTTGGGCAGGTTATAAAACAGGAAAATGAGATATACACATTTGTGGCTACTGCAGTAATAATGTACTGTTTACATTATATCTAAAATGTGTTAACCCAACTGAATGCTAATGCTGGGAAAAATGGATTTCATGAGCATGTGTTAGATAGCTGGCATTAACATTTTGTCGAGCACGGAGCGAGAGATCAAGTCATTTAGAAATTGATGTTGGATGATCAGAAAAACTAATTGAAAACTTTGCTGAAAAGGACCTTTTGGGATCAGTGACCACAATGCATTGGTTTTCTTTTATGCTGTTTGAGTACACGGTAGTTTTTGTTTTATTTGATGTAACCGTTATAAATCTGAATCATGCAAACACTGAAGGTGTGAGGAGAAAGTGGGCATTGCAGCTGCTGGAGATCAGTGGCGCTGGAAAAGCACAGTCAGGCACAGTACTAGGACCAAGAGCAATGTCGTTTCGGGCACAAACCTTTATCAGGAATGAGGCTTCTGGGTCAAGGGAGCTGAGAGATAAATGAGAAGGGGGTGTGGCAGGAGGCAGGTAGCTAGGAATGCGATAGGTAGATGAAGGTGGTGTTGAAAGTGATAGGTGATGAAGGGAGACAGAACGCCTCATCTATTGCATCCTTAAAACTCAGTGTGGTCGTCTCTACATTGGCGAGACATACGTGGATCATTTCAGAGAACATCGCTGGAACAGCCACATTGATCAACTCCACCACCTTGTGGCTAAACACTTTGACTCTCCTTTCCACTCTGCCAAGGACATGAGAGTCCTGGGCCTCCTCCATCGCCAAACCCTAACCACCCGAAGCATGTATGAAGAAAGGTTCCTCTTCTGCCTTGGGACCCTCCAACCACAGGGGATTAATGTAGATTTCACCAGTTTCCCCATTTCCCCAACTCCACCTTATCCCAGTCCAATATTCCAACTCAGCACACTCCCCCTTTGAACGTTCCTATGTGTTCATCTTCCTTCCCATCAATCTGGTCCACCCGCCTCTCCGACATAACCCTTTCAGCCTCACCTTTAACTACCTATTAGGTCAAAGGAAGCAGCTTAGAAAAATGCCAGTGTTGTAGTAAGCCAGTGGATTCTGAGAAATGTGGGACTCAGCAACGGATGACCAAGAAACTGAGAAGGAAATCAAAAAGCGAAACAGCATGCAGACAAAAGAAAACCATAAAGACTGCTAAAAAAAAACGTATATCGGTGTATGAAACAAAAGTAAAAACAAGGTCAAATGTGGAACAGTAGGTGTGCGGACAGGGTAATTTATTGAAGAGAACAGAGAAATCACAGGGGAAAGAAACAGTTTCTTTGTGTCTATCTTCAAGGCAGAATATCCAGAAATTCTCCCAGAAATACCAAGTGACCATGGAACTTGTGCAAGTAAAGTCTAAGATCATTCTAATCAGTGTTGAGTTCATCTTTGAAAAGGAAGCTGGATTGAGTATTTATACATCTGACAGATCAGATACTTCATACAAGAATTTCAGAGGAAGCAGCAATAGACGTATTGATTGCATCTTAGATTTTTATGTTATTTTCCAATACAATCCGGAAAAATAATTAGCCACTCTGGATATGGAAAAAGTTATAAATATTATCCAACAGTTTAAGAAAGGATGAAGACGGAGAGTGGTGAACTACAGATCAGTTAACTAGTAATCCGCGGTCGGGTGTCTCTTGGACTGAATTACAAAGAACGTGTTACTGGATATAAAGAAGGTAATGGGAAAACTGGGGAGGATGATAATGCATCGATGAAACGAAAACCATAAGTGGCAAACATTTTTTGGAATGGATTGAAGATGATTCTTGTGGACGTGGGCAACGAGGAGCTAATGGATAACGTATCGTTGGATATTCAGGAGGATCTTTTTTTTAAGAACTCTCCCACTAACATCATAAGAAAAGTTAAAGTGAAATGAATTGCGAAGAACGCATGCAAATAGGAAACGAAAAATTAGATTTACATTCATGTGTATGTAATTGCAATATAGAACATGTCGTGCACCAGCTGCATATAGTGTTGCTGATACTAAACTTAGAGTATTGTGTACCGATTGGCGTCCCAATCTAAGATAGAATATACTGACGACAGAGGAACTGCAAAAGGTATTTTCCAGACTAATCCCTAAAATGGCAAGATTGTCTGATGGGGAAACTCAGCCTGTGATCTCGAGTTTCAAAAGATGAGAGGTGATTGTCGTGAAACTTAGAAACTTAGAAACATAGAGGGGACTGAATAACAGAGGGACATGGAGAAGTGCAAGCAGGCGAGATTAGCGAGAATCCCACGGTATTCTACACGGACAAATAGAACAGAATAATCAGCAAACAGTTAGTGACTATTAGAAACCAAAGGGGGGCAATCAGTGCGTCAACCCGAAGAACATTGATAGATTGTTACATGTAAACATCACAGCTGTTTTACTTGGGAGAAGGAGGATGCAGGTACAGAATTCGAGAAGATGGACTGGAAAGATCTTGAAGAGATTAATGTAAAATACGAGCGGGGGTTTGAGGCTTTGTCTGGTATAAAATTGGACCAATCCGCAGGTCTGGATACTGTTGGAGTCAAGGGAGGAAATTTTAATTGGGATCTGACCACAGGGAAGGTGCCAGAGGACTGGAGAGCAGCTAATATGATTCCACTTCACAGTAAGGGTGGTAGAGATTTGCCAAGGTAACTACGGACGAGTGAGTATTAGATCACTGTTCGGGAAACTACTGGAGAAAATAGAGAAGGAGAAAATCGAACTCCAATCAGAGTCGCAAGGTTTGATCAGGGATAATAATCATGACTTTATCAGAGTGAAGTCACACCTAATGAATTTGATTGAATTAGTTTTGAGGAGGTCGCTTAGTTAGTTTTGCAGCAAGGCCTTTGACAAAGTTTCACATGGGAAATTGAAAAAATAAAGTAAAATCTCAGAGTATCAAGGATAACTTGAAAAGTTACAACGAATATTGTCTTAGTGTCAGGAGGCAGAGGGTGATGGGAAAAGGTTGTTTGTGTGACTGGAGACCAGTGTCCCCTGGTGTACCACAGGGATCAGTGCTGTGTCCCTTATTGTTTGTAGCATTCATAAATGGTATAGATGTGAATCTGGAGGGGGAGTGGGTGGAGGGGTGGGAATTGTGATAAGTAAGTTTGTGTTTGACACAAAGATTTGGCTGGGTCGTTGGCAGTGAGGAGGAAGTTCTCATTTTACAGAAAAATACAAGTGGAATGATCAGATGGGCAGATCAATGGCAGATGGAATGTGATCGTGATAAATATGAGGTGATGTATTTTGGAAGGAGGAACCAGACATGGGGTATACACAATGATTGGCAGCACACTAGAGAGCTCAGAGGGTGTTTCTCCACACATCCCTGAATGTGACTGAACAGGGTAATGAGCTAGTTAAGAATTGAACCTTGGGTGGAGCGTTTATTAAACAGGGAGTATATTATAAGTGTTATGTAGGGCTTTGGTTAGTCCATGATGGAGTACTGTATGTAGTCTGCGAGCCTCATTACAAGAAAGATGTGATTGTACTGGAGTGGTTGCAGAGGAGATTCACTAGGATGTTCCCTGGGATGGAGCATATCAGGGAAGCTGGATAATCTCAGGTTGTTTACTTTGGACAGAGAGGCTGAGGGAGATGTGATTCAGAAGGATACGTTAACAAGGGGCATGGACAGGGTGGATAGACAGCAACTGTTCCTTTTTGACAGAGGGTCAATAACAAGGGAGCACACCTTAAAGTGAAGGGTTTGACGTTCAGAGAGGATTTAAAGATTACTTTTTTTTCACCCGGAGGTTGTTGAGGTCTGGAATGTACTTCCTGAGAGGGGAGTTATCACGGCTAACCTCTCAACCGTTAAGTGTACTTGGACGAACACTTGGAAGTGTCATAACATTCCAGGCTATGGTGCTGGTGTTGGAAAGTGGGACTAATATAGATCGTGTTGTATTTCTGTTGGTACAGAGACTATGCTCCTGTGCGTGTATGATGTGGAGCTGACCAGCTTAAGACGGGAATTGATAGGTTTCTGAAGATAATGTTCACAAAGGTTATAAGAGTGAACTATTATAGCTTGTCAAATTATGTCAATGTGAGAAGTATGAAAAAAACAGTGCGGCTTCCTTCTAGTTTGAAACCAGAGAATGGAGAATGGGAAACAAGGAAATGGCAAAACTATGAATCCACTACTTCAGTTCTGTCTTCACAGAACGTTCTGACAATACCAGGAAAACCAAGTCTGGTGTGGGAAAACGATATAGTACATGGAACATAGAACATAGTAAGTAAATGGTTTGGGAGAGATTATTGGGGCTGAAAGTAATGGTCATAGACAACACTAACATAGATTTGTGAAATGGGAATCATGTTTGAGAAACTGACTGGGAGACAAATGAAAGAGAAACAATGGATGTAAAACACGTGGATTTTCAGAAAGATTTTGGTAAAGCTCCCAGCCTAGTTTGCAAAGTCAAATCTTAGTGGATTGGGGCGAATATATGGACAAGCTTTTCGAATGGGACAGCTGGCAGGAAACAGTGAATAGAAATAAACAGACTTGTGAAGCACCAACCTGACATTGTATTTAAGGTATGATTCCGTGAGTATGACCATGTCCCAGACACCCCATCACCTTCCCCAGATATCTCCTGTTTCACCAGCAGGACAAAGCAGAAGTGGTTGCACAGTGTGAATACAGTTGGAAGGGAATTGCTCTGGGAGTCCTCAACAGTGACCTGTATCCCATGAAGTCTCATGGCGTTAGTTGACACATGGGAAAGGAAACCTCCTGCTGATTACCATGTACCAGCCTCTCTCAACTGATGAGACATTACTCCTCCATGCTGACCAACACTTGGAGAGAGCACTGAGGGTGGTAAAGGCACAAAATGTACTCTGGGTGGGGGATATCAATGTCCACAAAAAGAGTGGTTTGGCAGCAGCATTACTGATTGAGCTAGTCAGGTTCTAAAGGATATAACTTCTCGACTCGGTCTGCGGCAGGTGGTGAAGGAACCAACAAGAGGGAAAAGCCATATTTGACCACAGCCTTACTGATCCGCCAGTTGCAGAAGTATCTGTCCATGACAGTATCGGTAATAGCGACCACCGCATAGTCATTGTGGAAACAAAGTCGCACTTGCACATTGAGAATATCCTCCACCATTTTGGGTGGCACTATCACCGTGCGAAATAGGACAGACTTCGAACAGATCTAGCAGCTCAAATCTGGGTTTCCATAAGGTGCTGTGGGGCATCAATAGCAGCAGAGTTGTACTCCAGCACAACCTCACGGCCTGGCATATCCTCCTCACAACAATTACCATCAAGCCAGAGGATCAACCTTGATTCAATGGACAGTGCAGGAGGGCTGGAGCAGCACCGGGCATACCTGAAAATGAGGTGTCAGCCTGGTGAAGCCACCAACCATGGCGACCTGTGCGCCAAACAGCATAAGCAATAAGTGATAGACAGAGCTTAGTGATCCCACAAGCAAAGGATCAGATCTCAGCTCTGCAGTCCTTCCACTTCTGGTTGAGAATAGTTATGGATAATTAAACAAATCATTGAAGGAGGAGATTCCACAAGTATCCCCTTCCTTAATGATGGAAGAGCGCAGCACTTCAATGCAAAAGATAACGTTCATGCATTCGCAATAATCTTTCGTCAGAAGTGCTGAGTGGATGATCCACCTCAGCCTCCTCCAGTCGTCCTCAGCAATTCAGTTACCAGTTATCAACCAATTTGATTCACTCCACGCGATCTGCAGTTTCAGTTGGAGACACTGGATACCGCAGAGGGTACATACGCTGACAACATTCTGGCAATAGTACTGAAAAGTTGTTCTCCAGACCTTGTCACTGCCCTAGCTAAGCTGTTCCAAATCCGTTACAGCAACGACATTCCCCCGATTTCGTCGAAAATTACCCCAAGTATCTCCTATGCAGAAAAAGCAGAACAAATCCAATCCGGCCAGTTACCACCCCATCAGTCTACTCTCGATCATCAGTAAAGTGGTGGAAGGCCTCAGTGCTTTCAAGCAGCACCTGCTCAGCAATACCCTGGTCAATGACGCCCAGTTTGGGCTGCCCCAAAGTCACTCAGCTCCTGATCTCATTACCTTGATTCAAACATGGACCAAAGAGCTGAATTCCAGAGGTGGGGTGAGAGAGACAGCCCTTTAAAACAAGGTTGCCTTCGACCAAGTGTGGCATCAAGGGGCCTTAGCAAGACTAGAATCAATGGGTATCAGGGGCAAACTCCACGCTGGTTAGAATCATACCTGACACGTAGGAAGATGGTTATGGTTGATAAAGGCCAGTCAACTCAGCTCCAGGACAAGTCTGTAGGAGTTGCTCGGGCAGTGGTCTATACCCATACATCTTCAGGGCTTCTTCAGCAATGTCCTTGCCTCTATTATAAGGCCAGAAGTGGGGATGTTCGCCAATGATTGCACAATGTTCAGCAACATTTGTGGCTCCTCACAAACTGAAGCAGGCCATGTCCAAATGCGACAAGATCTGTAAAGTATCCAGGCTGACAAGTGACAAGAAATATTCACGCCACACAAATGCCACACCCTGACCATCACCACTAAAATACAATCTAACCACTGCTGCTTGACATTCAATGGTGTTACTGTCACTGAATCCACGTGGACTGCAGCGGTTCAATAAGGCAGCTCACCACCAGCTTCTCAAGGGACAGCCAGGGACAGGCAATAAATGCTGACCCAGCCAGTCACACCCAGATTCAGGAAATAAATATTATTTTTTAAAAAAATAACCGAGGAAGGTTGCTGGGATATCACAGGGATCGGTGCTCGGACCCTAGCTGTTCACAATAACCATTAAACATTTGGTTGTGGGAATCAAATACAATATATCCCAACCTGCTGACAGAACTAAAGGATGTTGGATTGTGAGTGGGTGAGAAGGTTGTAAAAAAGCTTCAAGGTGACTAACACAAGTGGAGTGAATGGGCAAATACGTGGCAGATGGAGAGCAATGTGGGTAGAAAAGGCGGTGTGCCCTTTGGTGGGAACAATAGACTGGCAGCCTATCATTTGAAAAAGGATTGTTTGAAACATGTTGATCTACAAAGGGACGCATGCTCCTTTTTGTTGTTTCCTTCTGCGCAGTCCTCCGAGGTCCCTGCAGCACAGTGAGGTCTGAACCCAGAAGTCAACACTGGGAATGACACTGACACTGACACACTGACCAGTGTGCAGAGACCCACTAAGTGGGGAGGTGTAACATTGCAAAGGATCTGGATCTCCCTGTACACCAGTCACTGAAAGCAATATTGCAGGAAAGAAAGCAATTAGGAAGATCAATGAATTGCTGACCTTCATTCCAAGGGGATTTGAGTCGAGGAGTAAGCGTGTCATACTACAGCTGTACAAGGACTTGGTGACTCCCCATTTCAAACACTGTGCAGTATTGTGTGCAGGTTTGTTCTCCGTACCTCATAAAGGACAAACCTGACATTGAGGGAAAGCAGTGAAGGATGACCAGACCGATGTTTGCGATGACAGGCTTGTTGTGGGAGCAGAGTTTGGGGCGACTGGGCCTGTATTCCATAGGGCTTAGGAAAATGAGTGGAGATCTCAATGAGATATATAAAACTCTGACAGGGTGAGACGGATTGGAAGCAGGGATGAAGGACCTGAACTTAAGCGAACTTACATTTGCCAGGAATTGTTGTTGGAGAGACTGTTAGGTTCTAAGATTGATAAGTCCCCGGGGGATGATGGTCTAAATCCCAGGGTACTGAAGGAGGTGGCACGAGAAATCGTGGATGCGTTGGTGACTATTTTCCAGAGTTCGATAGATTCGGGGTCAGTTCCTGCAGATTCGAGGGTGGCTAATGTTATATCACTTTTTAAGAAAGGTGGGAGAGAGAAAATCGGAAATTATAGATCAGTTAGTCTGACCTCAGTGGTGGGAAAGATGCTGGAGTCTATTATAAAGGATGAAATTACAGCACACCTGGATAGTAGTAACAGGATACGTCAGAGTCAGCATGGATTTATGAAGAGGAAATCATGCTTGACTAATCTTCTGGAATTTTTTGAGGATGTAACTCTGAAGATGGACGAGGGAGATCCAGTGGATGTAGTGTACCTGAACTTTCAGAAACCTTTTGATATAGTTCCACATAGGAGGTTAGTGAGTAAAATTAGGGCACAAGATATTGGGCGCAAAGTACTAGCTTGGATTGAAAATTGGTTGGCTGATAGGAAACAAAGGGTAGTAATAAACAGCTCCATTTTGGAAGGGCAGGCAGTGACCAGTAGAGTACCGCAGGGATCAGCTTTTTACAATATATGTTAATGATTTAGAAGATGGTATCAGCAATAACATTAGCAAATTTGCTGATGATACAAAGTTGGGTGGCAGGGTAACATGTGATGAGGACGTTAGGAGATTACAGGGTGACCTGGACAAGTTAGTTGAGTGGGCAGATGCATGGTAGATGCAGTTTAATGTGGATAAATATATGGTTATCCACTTTGGTGGCAAGAACAAGAACGCAGATGACTACCTCAATGCAATCAATTTAGGTAAAGGGGCAGTACAGAGAGATCTGGGTGTTCTTGTAAACCAGTCAATGAAGGTAAGCATGCAGGTACAGCAAGTAGTGAAGAAGGCTGATAGCATGCTGGCCTTCATAACAAGAGGAACTGAGTATAGAAGCAAAGAGGTTCTTCTGCAGCTTTACAGGGCCCTGGTGAGACCACACCTGGAGTACTGTATGCAGTTCTGGTCTCCAAATTTGAGGAAAGACATTCTGGCTATTGAGGGAGTGCAGCGTAGATTCACGAGGTCAATTCCTGGGATGGCGGGACTACCTTATACTGAAAGATTGGAGCGACTGGGCTTGTATACCCTTGAGTTTAGAAGACTGAGAGGGGATCTGATTGAGACATATAAGATTATGAAAGGATTGGACACTCTGGCAGCAGGAAACATGTTTCTGCTGATGGGTGAGTGCCGAATCAGAGGACACAGCTTAGAAATACGGGGTTGACCGTTTAGGACAGAGATGAGGAGAAACTTCTTCAGCCAGAGAGTGGTGGCTGTGTGTAATGCTCTGCCCCAGAAAGTAGTGGAGGCCCAGTCTCTGGATTCATTTAAGAAAGAGTTGGATCGAACTCTCAAAGATAGTGGAATCAAGGGTTATGGAGATAAGGCAGGAAGAGGATAATGATTAGAATGATCAGCCATGATCTTATTGAATGGTGGTGCAGGCTCGACGGGCAGAATGGCCTACTCCTGCACCTATTGTCCATTGTCTATTGTTGTCACAAGTTCTCAGATGTTAGGAAGGGGGTCTCTGCAGTGTCAACAGGACTGTGTTTCCTGTTCCCTTTTTCCGATACTGAGGCTGGGGCCGGGTGTTCTGTCCAGGTTCATCCTTTAAGACCTCAGAGCAGTGTCTTGCTTAGCTGATTCAGAGATCATTGAAAAGTTTTATCCCATGTCTATGTGTCTGCAGTCATAGATAATCATAGATAATCATAGATAACAAACATCAATGGACCCAGCCTCCAGTCTGACCATCATCCTTCCACTAAACCCTCTGCTTCCTACCAACAACCCAACTGTGTATCCAATTGGCCAGTTCCCCCAGCATTCCACGCGATGTAACCTTCTTGAGCAGCCTGCAGTGTGGGGACCTTATCAAACGCGTTACTGAAATCCATAGAGACTACGTCTACCGCTCTGTCCTCGTCATCCTTCCTGGTCACTTCATCAAAGAACGCTAACAAATTTGGGAAACATGATCTCCTACTCACAAGTCTATGCTGACTGCTCCGAATCAAACTCTGTATAAGTAATGGGTGCAGACAATGGTATGGTGTCCTTCATTGTAAGATGATTCGAGTATATAAGTAAAGCCATTTTTCCTCCTGTTGTAGAGCCTTGCTGAGAGAGCATTAGGGACACTCTGTACAGATTTGAACTCCTTTGTAAGGAATGATATCCTTCCCACAGACACGGGTGATGGTAACATGAGGATAGAGTAAAGAATCTGAGTGTTTAATCTGTGGAGCTGTGAGAGACGAGGAAATGTTGACGCTGAAACACGAGGAGTGGCAGCGATCACTTATTTCCAAAACAGACATTGATAGAGTGAGAAATTCCATAATTTACCCAGGATTGATTGGTGTGATTTATTGCCACGTGTACCTCAGTTTAGAGAAACACTTTATTTATGAGCAGTGGAGACAGATCATAGTAAGTATGGCCAGACAGATCATAGGGTGGAAATAGACTTGGACAGAGTAAGGCATACAGGATACACTGCACAGGACATGCACTTGACAAGGTCAACATGAACACGGTCAGCATTATTTGAACATAGAGAGTCCATTCATCAGTCTAACGTGACTATCCTAATAGTTTATATCCATTTACTAACTCTCCCCATGTTATTGTGCAGTCAACATGTGAACTCGTACTGTACGCCATGTTGTTCATAATCCCCAACAGCAGCCACAATACCTTCGATCTGAAACAGGTAGCCATTCCCACCAGCTTTCGCCCTACATAGAGAACACAAGGCTGGCTTCTCGGGGATGAAAGATGCCTTCTTGAGACTCCAACAAGACATATGGCTTCCCTGCTCACCGCTAGAAAACCACGTTAAAGTCCCACGTGTGTGTCATGAGCAACGGAGCCAGGAGGAACAACATGGGACAGTCTGTCTGTGCAGCCTCTGCTCCAATTGTTCATCATGTTGGAACATCAATCTGGAGACACTTAAGACTGCCGATGCTGGAGATCAGAGTTTCCAGCATCTGCAGTTATTGTTTTTACCTAGTTGATTTTAACCCTAATGCGAATCCTTTTGCAAGGATGCCTGCCTTGAAGAGGGTTTCCTCCTCGAAGGGCTTTTGTCCGAAACGTCGATTTTACTGCTCCTTGGCTGCTGCCTGAACAGCTGTGCTCTTCCAGCACCACTAATCCAGGATCAGAGTAGAGCGTCGATTGCTGGAAAAGCACAGCAGGTCAGGCAGCATCCGAGAAGCAGGAGAATCGACGTTTCAGGAATAAGACATTCATCAGGCATCAGCATCAATTACCTCATTCTGCCACCGTGTAAGTGCATTGAGGTAGGAATGCCCTCCTACTGTTCATGTAATAGTGACTCAAGGGGCTGATTGACTTCTTCCTCGTCCGATTGGACAGGGCCAAGGGCCTGACTGGGTTACCCGTGGTTCCTGTTTGATAGCTAGATGTACTGACAAGTGTGATGATGCTGTAGCTTTACGAGGTTATTTTGTCCTGGTTTCTTTTAAGAGAGAGATTGAACGATCGTTACCAAGCTGGTTAGTTAAGACACTTGAGTAACAGCGAGGCATGCCTTCGGTTTATTTTAATGCAGACTGAATGGGTGTGGCCAGCTCTCACAGATTAGGATCTCTGGGTTTTGGTTTCTCAGTAACATTAAAAACTATAGCGGTCTCAACAGAGTTGGAAGCTTCAGGGAATGTCTCCTGGCTGCTTCTCTCTCTGAATTTTCTTTTGATGCTGTCACATTGCATCTGGAACAGACCCTTTATATTTCCTTTAAAATAAGAAAATGTTAGAAGCAAGGCTATTGCCTTCCAATATTTTCGAGGGGCTCTGGTGTGGCCCATCACACTAGACTCCTTCTCTTCCTGAGTAATAGGCTGGAGGCACTGAATGGGTTGCCCCTGTTCTTCTCCAATAGTGTCAATCGGCTGAATGACTTCCTCATATTCCTGTGAAGTGCTGAATGAACTCTTATTTTACTGTGGCAATAGGCAGTGCAGTTACATGAATGTTACTGACACGTTGACAGCACAACTCTCAATGGAGTCTGGGTCTTGCTGCACACGGACACAGACCAGTTCAGGAGCTGACGGAGGGACAAAATGTTCTGAACATTGTGGAATCTTCAGTGACCATCCCCACTTCTGATCTTATGGTGGTGAGGGTGGGGACGGGAGACATTGATGAAACAGCTGAAGATGTTTGTGAAGAGGATGTTTCCCTGAGGATCTCCCACAGAGCTGACCCAGGACTGAGATGATGAACATCTTCCTTTGTGCCATGTTTGACTCCAAACACTGGAGAGTTTACTCTGATTCCCATTATGTCCAGTTTTGTTCAGCTCCTTGATGTCAACAGAAGTCAACCACAGCCTTGATATCAGGGCGAGTCCACTTTACCTGAACCCTTGTCTCAACCTCTTTTGTTCATATCAATAAACCATGATATAGGAGCAGCAAGTGTTTTCATCAAACACGTGGATTGAATGTCAGGATCTCTGTTCTCAAGAGTGTTCGGGGAATGAGATGACTGAAATTATTTGAAGAGGAGTTAGATGGATATTGATCTGTCAGAGAGGTGAGGGCTATGAGGAATTGGATATTAAAGAGGATTTCAGACCGAGAGCAGATCTGCCACAATCTTAGTGAAGGACAAGGCAGGCTTGGGGAGTGAACGACCTGTCCCTGTTTCTTATGTTCTCACATTCTGTTATTGGAAAGTTAGTGGGTGTTATTTTCATGAATGTTATGTTATTACATATTGCAGTCAGGGAGACAAGAGGATTTTGTGAGCTATCGCTGGCTGAGGTATGTGGGCTGTATTCACAGTGAGTCTGTGTCTACAACATGAGCAACAAATGGAGCACAAGTTGCAGAGAGGGGAAGCTCTGTAAAGAGAGATGAGGGGCCTCTTTCATAAACAGCCTGGGTTTTCCAATTACATTTCCCAAATCACCTCACATAGGGTGTTACAGTCTTGAAGGGCTGAATAGTCTCCTCTGTTTCTGTGCACCAGGTTATAGGAGAAAGTAGCCTCCAACTGCTCCTGTCTAGCAGGTTTGATGGGCTGAATGGAATACAGAAAAATGGGACTGAAGAGCAGGAGTGGGTCATTAGATACTTTGAGCCTTTTCCAACACACACTAACATTGTGGCTGATCAAGTTGGAGTCTCAGCTCCACTTTCCTCTCTATATCCCATTATGCATGACTCACTTCTCTGTCAAATATTTACCTAATGCAGCTTTCAATCAATGTGAGCATGGAGGCACGATAAAGGTCCAGTGAAGAGAATTCCCACTTGAAAGGTCCTTTCAGAATTATTCGTCATCCTTTTTATAGAATCAGAGAGTCATGCAGAATAGAAACAGACCCGTTAGTCCAATCTGTTCACTCCGAGCAGATATCAACTCTGATCCAGTCCCATTTGCCAGCATTTGGCCAAGATCCCTCCTCTTTCAGATACTTTTTAAATGTGCGATTGTCACCACCTTCAGCACTTCCTCTGACAGCACTTTCTGTACACACACCACTCTCTGTGTGTAACATTTACCTTCAGATCCCTTCTAAATCATTCGCCCTCTCCCCTTCAGAATATCTATGCAGCTGATGATTTTATAAATCTCTATAATGTCATCCCTCAACCTCTGACACTCCAGGGAGAAACACCTCATCCTAATCAACCTCTCCCTACAGCTCAAACCTCCAGTTCTGGAACATCTGTGTCTAAATCATTTCTGCAGAAAACCGAGTTGGATGCAGTATTTTTAAAGTGGCCTCACCAACATCCTGTACAGATGCAACATGCCATCACAACCCCTATACACAATGCTCTGACTGATTAAGGGAGATGTGTTCTGTCCAACTCTGTCTACCTGCGACTCCACTTTCAAGGAACAATGTACCTGCAGCCCTATCCCTTTGTTTCGCAACACGCCCCAGGACCTGACCATCAAGTGTATAATTCCTGCCCTGGTTTGCATTCACAAAAAACAAAACCCCGTATTTATCTAAATTAAACTTCATCTGTCACTCCTTGCCCTTTTGTCCCATCTAATTGTGGTCTTGTTGTACTCTGAGATAATCTACGACACCGCCTTTCTGATGTCATCTGTAAACTTAGTAACAATGGCCCCAATATTCACATCTAAATCCTTTACATAAATGATGAAATGCAGTGAATTCAGTACCGATTCTTACAGCACACTGCTGCTCACAAGCCTCCAGTCTGAAAAATACCCCTCTTCCTTCAAGCCAATTGTGACTAGCTTCCTCTGTATCCCATGTGACCGAACCTTACTCATTTGTCTACCAATCAGAATGAAATGCTTGCTATGAAGAGGGGCTGAGTAGGTTAGGTTTATTTTCACTGGAAAAAAGGAGATTGAGGGGGGAATTGAGGTTTACAAAATCATGAAGGGTATAGACAGGGTGGATAGAGAGGGGCTTTTTCCCAGGGTGAAGGATTCAGTAACGAGAGGTCGTGCATTCAAGATGAGAGGTGGAATGTTTAAGGGGGATACACACGGTAAGTACTTCACACAGAGGCTGGTGGGCATTTGGAACGTGTTGCTAGCAGAGGTGGTAGAGTCAGACACGGGTAGATTCATTTAAGAAGAGTCTGGACAGATGCATGAGTAGGTGGGGAGCAGAGGGGTACATATGCTTAGGAATTGACCGACAGATTTAGACAGTACATTTGGATCGGCTCAGGCTTGGAGGGCTGGAGGGCCTGTTCCTGGGCTGTAAATTTTCTTTGCTCTTTGTTCTTTAAATGAACACCTTGCTGAGGTCCATACAGACAATGTCAACCAAACTGCCTTCATCAATCTTCTTTGTCACCTCTTCAAAAAACTCAACCGAATTAATGAGACATGATTTCCCATGCAGAAAGCCATGTTGTCTACTCCGATCAGCCCTTGCCTTCCCAAATGTATGTAAATGCTATCCCTCAGAATCCCATCCAACAACTTACCCACCACTGACATCAGGCTCACTGGTCTATAGTTCCACGGCTTTTTGGGTCACTGTTTCCTTTTCTAGTCCCACTCCTGCACTGCTCATAACAAATGTTAAATGTAACCAGGTCGGTGATATGGCCGATGATATCGGTCTCAGACTGGGTCAGGGTCAGTTTTAGCAACAAGTCAGGTTAGTTTCTTTAATCTGGTAAAACAACACGTTTATGATCCAGAGCAATGTTACTCAAACTATGGTGGAAAGATGAATGGCAAACTGTTTGAGTATTGCAAATATATAATCAATAGCTTGGAGAGGGTGGACGCTCGGAAATTGTTTCCTCTAGGCGAGGAAACTAGAACCCGTGAACACAGCCTTAGAATTAGAGGGGGTCAATTCAGAACAGAAATGCGGAGACATTTCTTCAGCCAGAGAGTGGTGGGCCTGTGGAAGTCATTCCCGCAGAGTGCAGTGGAGGCTCGGACGCTAAATGTCTTCAAGGCAGAGATTGATAAATTAATCACAAGGAATTAAGGGCTAAGGGGAGAATGCGGGTAAGTGGAGTTGAAATGCCCATCAGCCATGATTGAATGGCGGAGTGGACTCGATGGGCCGAATAGCCTTACTTCCACTCCTATGTCTTATGGTCTTATGGTCTCGTACTTCCCTTTCTAAACACACAAACACATACACACACAAACACACAAACAAACGCACACACACACACACACACGCACACACAAACACACAAACACAAACACATGCATGCACACACACACAGATTAACAAAATTTCTGCAATTTTAATTTGAATGAACTTTGTCTAGATATTAATGGAACTCATGACAAAAGTAAAAATTGAGGTTGTCCAAAATTATTTCTGCTTCTGAAGATATTGTACTCATATAGCTGCTAGCAATGGGATTCCACCCTGGAAGAGTTGGATTTGGCTGAATTCCCTTTGCTTTAGGCAGTGAGTAGATTCCAATGAATTCTGGTCAGGGAACACCCAATGGGTAGTACGGTGGTTAGCACTGCTGCCTCACAGCACCAGGACTTGGGTTCGATTCCAGCCTTGGGTGACTGTCTGTGTGCAGTTTGTACATTCTCCACTTTCCTGTGTGAGCTTCTAATGGGTGATCAGGTTTCCTACCACAGCTCAAACTTTGTAGGTTCGGTGGATTGATCATGCTAAATTGTCTGTAGTGTTCAGGGAATTCTAGGTTAGGTGGATTAGTCAGGGGCAAATATAGGGGAATGGGTTGGGAAGGTTGGTATGGATTTGTTGGGCTGAAGGGTTTCAACACTGCAGGGATTTTATAAAAATAAGAACGGTAATGATGACTGTAGAGTTTGTTTTAGCTTGCACACATTGCTGTGATGAGGGACAATGAAGGAGGGAGAGTGCAATAGGTCGTTCCTTCTCAGGAGGATTGCATTTTCTCCCTCTCTAAGTTGAATCACACAATAATATCATCCTTTCCCAAACTGGACCATGTGAGGTCTCCTTGTACATTGTCGAACTATGTCTCCATAATATTCCCTGTTCCATGTAGGTGCATCATTGCTACTGTCATACACAGAGCCATATCCTTAGCAGAAAATGGTCTCGGCCGATTTGAAATATGTTTACATTGCCCTGCGTCATTAAAAAAATAAAATATTTTATGTATTCAGAATACCTGTGTTAAAATGAATGCATTTTTTAACAAATACAGAAATTGCTGGTAAAGCTCGGCAGGCCTGTCAGTACCCAGATGCCTTTTACATGCTGCAGTTTGTGGGCGGCATGGTGGCACAGTGGTTAGCACCAGAGACCTGGGTTCAATTCCCGCCTCAGGCGATTGCCTGTGTGGAGTTTGCACATTCCCCCCATGCTCCGGTTTCCTCCCACAATCCAAAAGTGTACAGGTTAGGTGAATTTGCCATGCTAAATTGTCTGTAGTGTTTGCGCTTCGGCGGGGTGGTGTGCACTTGTTAGGCCGAAGGGCCTGTTTCCACACTGTAAGTAATCTGTAAAGTTGTACCAGCCTCCACCACTTCTTCTGGCAGCTCATTCCAGAAGCACACCACTCTCTGCGTGAAAATGTGCCATTTAGGCCTCATCAAAACTTTTCCCCTCTCACTTTCAAACAATGCCCTCTAGTTTTGGCCGCCCCAAAACTGGGGAAAAACCCTGACTACTCACCCTATCCTGGACCGGTGTGATTTTTTAAATCTTTACGAATAACTGTACTTTCAGTCATCCTGGGCCTAAATTCTGAAATGCAATACTGACACCTCTTCCTTCGCCATCAAGTCACAATTTTAAATCCATTTTAATCAGTTTGTTCAGATGTATCATGAGACACATCTTTACACCCAGACCTTTGTGCCCAGAGGTAGGGACACTAGCAATACCCATAAAGCTGTAACAGTATTCTCCTGTGTGTTTGCTCATCAGCCTGTTTTGACATGCTGTGACATACCTCTGCAACAGGCAGGACTTAAATCCAGGCCTTCTAGTCCAGAGCTAGGAATGCTAAACCACAAGTTCAGGAATTGGAATCAAATCCAGAGTTCTGGCTCAGAGGCAGGGACACTACCCACTACACTACCATACCCAGATTTTGGGTCATATTTTAGTGCCCACTTTCAGCTCGGTGTGGATTTATTATAATCAGGTTACCATTACTGAACTACGCAACACACTTTGCATTGTTAAGCAAATGCAAGATATTTGTCTCAACTGTAGGATGTTGAGTGTTTGTACTGTGGCATCGAAATTAACTATGAACATCTTTAATCGCTATTATCTGTAGTCTGCAATATTAGGGAAAGAAATCCTGCAGCCACACTCTGCCCAATGAAGGTTCTCAAATGGATATGTATTACTGAACAGCAGAGACGAAGGAAGAGCTTAATTACTGGTCACAAAACACCGATCACTCTTACTCAACTCTAATGTGCGACTCCCCTCTTCCTGGCCGGTGATTACTGTCCAGCCTCTCCTCCCCACTGACTGTGTCTGCAATCTGTCCCTCCTTCCTCTAACCACACAAGGCAAACCAAGCTCAAATTCTTTGTGAAAATCCAGGCCGGAGTGTGCAGGCATCCTGGAGAGGGATGGGCATTTTAAAATTGAAGGGGGAGGGTGAGGAGGCAGTAATGCCACACACTGGGCTGAGGGGTAGCAAATGGAGTTTAGTTTGGATTCCTGCCGGGTATTGTATTTGGTAAATCAAACAAGAGCAGGACCAATACAATTAAAAGTAGAGCCTTTGGCAGTGTTGTCGAACAGAGACCTAGGCCGTCAGGTATAATTCTATAAAATTTGCATCTCATACAGATAGTGTGATTAACAAGGTGTTTAACACATTTGTCTTTATCGGTCAGACCTTTGAGTATCGGAATTGGGACGTCATGTTGAGGATGTACAGGACATTGGTGAGACCTCTTCTGGAATACTATGTCCAGTCTGTTCATCCAGCCCGCTCATTCCATAGGCACACCACCCTCTGGATGAAAAAGCTGCCCCTTAGGTCACTTTAATATTTCCCCTCTCACTTTAAGCCTATGTCCTCTAGTTTTGGATTCCCCTACCCTTAGAAAACACCTTGACTATTCACTTTGATATTATTGACCTTGATATTATTAAGCTGGAGAGGGTTCAGAAGAGATTAACCTGGATGTTGCTGGGAAAGGAGGGATTGAGCTATAAGGAGAGGCTGAATAGGCTGGGACTTTTTTCACTGAAGAATATGAGATTCTGCGGTAACTTTACACAGGTTTATAAAATAATGAGGGGTACAGATAAGCTGAAGGGCTGATGTCTTTTCCCTAGAGTTGGGGATTCAAAACTGAGGGATAATTAAGGTGCGAGGAAAAATAATTACAAAAGCCATGAGAGGTAATTATGTTAGACAGAATCTGGCATGGATGTGGAATGAACTTCCAGAGGAAGTGGTGAAAGCAGGGACAGTTACAACGTTTAAAGGACATTTAGATCAGTCCATGGATAAGACATCAGTTTGGATGGTGCTGTGAGCAGCTGCCCTTTCCCTCTCCGTCTCTGAATGAATCCCTGCTGAGTTTTACCCTCTGCCAATGTCTGTGCAGTGGCGTGGGGAGGCCAGCAGAGGGTGGCATTGCATCACTTTAAGCACCACAGAGACTGCCAGACCTGCCCCACACAGAGACACACAGATACACACACAGCAATTGTTAGGACACAACATTGAGCTCATCTGGTAATTTAAACTAAACATAAAGAAATGCTCAATTTGCCTTTCAAACTGTTAAAATATGAGGGACAGAGAACTCCCAAATTCCACTGTTTAAATAAAAATGCCAATTTATTTTTTTAACTCTGAAACTGAACATTTTACATCAACTATTCACAACTCTGAGGCCTCATTTCTCTTAATTGCTTATTACCCTACTCCAACTCTACAGCTATATACTGTTTCAAAAAGACACATTAAAATTACATAAACGTAATTTCAAAACCACACAGCAGCTGACCTCACACCAATATCACTTTTTCCCAACTTTCCTGGGAAGCCTGTCTCATGTTACAGGATGCTATCCAAGTGTCTACATTTCAGCATTCTGTAACCTGGGAACACATCCTTCCATGACACTGTCTCCCAGTCTCCCCCTCTCTGTCTGTTTCCCAAACCCCTCCCATGTGGTGATATTTAAACTGATTCCCCCGCCATCTCTCTGTGGTAGTGATGTTCACACCCACAGCACCCCCTTGTCAGGGCACAATGGAGATATGGAGCTGTAAATGGGTGGGATCTGCACACCCCGTCACTTCCAGCATGGGCTGCAAGTTTCCACAAACTGGGCAGGGATCTTACACAGTGCTACTGAGCAATGCACTGGGGTGACGTACACAGTCCTACATGCTGGGAGGGTAACTGCTCCTGGTTTACAGATTAATTCACGGGTGATCACTGCACAGGTTGCTGTGCTGGTCAGTCATTCTGGTTGAAGTTTATCGATACTGCAATGATGTGGTCTGTGCAGCTCCCCATGCTGGATGGATATTTGTTTCATATTTACACATTTGTGCCCAGTTGTGTTCTGCACAACTCCCGGTGCTGGACAGATATCTAGTCTGGCTTTATAGATCAATGCATGTATGTGGTCTGCATTGCTTCGCATGCTGAATACGTGTTGGAGGAACACAGCAATCCAGGCAGCATCAGGAAGTGTAGAATTTGATGTTTCAGGTGTAGCCCTCCTTCAGGATTCCAACAGAGCGGTTACACCCGAAATGTCGAGTTTTCCACGTCCTGATGGTGTCTGGATTGCTGTGTTCTCCCAGCTTCCTGCCTGTCTACTTTGGACTCCAGCATCTGCAGCTTTTCTGTCTCTATCACAGCTTCCCAAACTTAACAGATGTCTAGTCTGCGTTTGAAGATAAGTGCTCTGACATGATCTGTGCAGTGTTTCAATCTGGACATATTGCTGGATTGTATTGACCAGTGCAATGGATGAATCTGGACAGATTGCTGGGTTGTACTGAGCAGGACACTGGCCTGGCCTGCACAGTGTTCCACAGTGAAAAGATATCTCCTCTGGGTTGATGGTGTCTGGGCTTATTCTGTGAGCTGGATTGAGAATGGGGTATATCTAACCCTTTTAGCTGATCTGGCAATGCCTTTAGTTCCCATTCCTGTGATTGAACCCTCTGTCTCTCACCCCATTAATGTTACAGTGTGCCCAGGCACAGTACATCATGTTGGTGGGGTGGGTAGGGGGGAAAGGCCATGGACAGGTCAAGGGGTTCCCCGGAACGTTCTGTCCCTGACATTCTATAACTGACATTCCCCGGAACGTTCTGTCCCGACATTCTAATAACTGACATTCCCCGGAACGTTCTGTTCCTGACATTCTATAACTGACATTCCCCGGAACGTTCTGTTCCTGACATTCTATACCTGACATTCCCCGGAACGTTCTGTCCCTGACATTCTATAACTGACATTTCCCGGAACGTTCTGTCCCTGACATTCTATAACTGACATTTCCCGGAACGTTCTGTCCCCGACATTCTATAACTGACATTTCCCGGAACGTTCTGTCCCTGACATTCTATAACTGACATTTCCCGGAACGTTCTGTCCCTGACATTCTATACCTGACATTCCCCGGAACGTTCTGTCCCCGACATTCTATAACTGACATTTCCCGGAACGTTCTGTCCCTGACATTCTATAACTGACATTTCCCGGAACGTTCTGTCCCCGACATTCTATAACTGACATTTCCCGGAACGTTCTGTCCCTGACATTCTATACCTGACATTCCCCGGAACGTTCTGTCCCTGACATTCTATAACTGACATTCCCCGGAACGTTCTGTTCCTGACATTCTTTACCTGACATTCCCCGGAACGTTCTGTCCCTGACATTCTATAACTGACATTCCCCGGAACGTTCTGTCCCTGACATTCTATACCTGACATTCCCCGGAACGTTCTGTCCCTGACATTCTATAACTGACATTTCCCGGAACGTTCTGTTCCTGACATTCTTTACCTGACATTCCCCGGAACGTTCTGTTCCTGACATTCTATACCTGACATTCCCCGGAACGTTCTGTCCCTGACATTCTATACCTGACATTCCCCGGAACGTTCTGTCCCTGACATTCTATAACTGACATTCCCCGGAACGTTCTGTTCCTGACATTCTATACCTGACATTCCCCGGAACGTTCTGTTCCTGACATTCTATACCTGACATTCCCCGGAACGTTCTGTCCCTGACATTCTATACCTGATATTCCCCAGAACGTTCTGTTCCTGACATTCTATAATTGTCATTCCCTGGAACGTTCCATCCCTGACATTCTGTAACTGACATTCCCCGGAATGTTCTGTCCCTGACGTTGTTTGTGAACGGCCGGATGTCAGTAAATTGAACAAATGATAAGATCCCGAGGGAAGAGATCCCGTTCCAGGGAGAAGGAGACACTGTTCCGAAGGCCCCTCAGGCAGTTAAAGGGGTGAATACGTTTTCCCTGCATTTACGTTTCTCCACGACACAGGATCGACCACAATTTAGACCCAAATACAGGAATTCCCAAACTCCATTTGTCTTCAGGAAACTGGGAGAGAATCCTTCAGGACAGCAACGTTTCCATCCTCTGCACTAGGAACTGGAAGGAGTGACCTGTGTCTGCTCTCGAGTGATCGAGTGTGTGGGAATGTTCTAGAAACCATCTATCCTTATGGATGTATCTCTGTGTGTTTGGGGAGGGAGGGTTTCTTGTGGTTTATGTCACATTTTTGTCAGTAATTCCGACCTTCCCATTTGTTATTCCAGCTCCAATTATTTTATTAATCCCTGAATACAGGGACACATGTGAAAATCTCACTGTGTCCCCAATCAAACGGGTCCTTTTGCCTCTTGGCTGATGGATAATGGGTCTGTTTTCCTTCCTCACAGTTAACATAGTGACCATCTACGTCCTGCTTTATAAAGATTGTGGATTGTCTCCATGTGTCAGACGTTACCTGGGGGCCATGGCAGCGGCGGATCTCCTGGTCATTATCCTCGACCTGATCCTGAGACACATTCCCATTGTTTATCAGGAACAGTTTTATTTCCTGGTGTACTCCGTCCCCGTGTGTAATATCCACGCCGTCCTGCTTTATGCAGCCACTGACAGCTCTGTCTGGTTCACCGTCACTTTCACCTTTGATCGGTTTGTGGCCATTTGTTGCCAGAAGCTTAAAAGTAAATATTGCAGTGAGAAAACGGCGGCTGTGGTTCTGGGAGCAGTGACTGTGCTGAGCTGTTTAAAGAACATTTCCTGGTATTTTATGCTCACGGCTCGGTATTACCTGGGGAACATCCCCTGGTTTTGTTATGTAACACGCGCTGTTCAATTATCCAGTGTCTGGGTCACAATCGAGTTCCTCCACAACATTTTAACCCCGTGTGTCCCATTTCTCCTGATTCTGCTGCTCAATGTTCTCACCGTCAGACACATTTTAGTGACCAGCAGAGCCCGCAGGAGACTCCGCACTCACACCAATGGGGACGCTCAGTCTGACACAGAAATGAGAAACCGAAAAAAATCCATCATTTTACTGTTTGCGATCTCGGCCAATTTCATCCTGTTATGGTCAACGTTAATGCTGTATTCTATATGGTACCGGATGTTGGCTATTGGGTATCAGTCTGTGTATCTCCATGACTTTGTGCTGGAATTGGGCTTCATGATGCAGCTCCTCAGTTGCTGCACAAACACCGCGATTTATGCCGTGACCCAGACTAAGTTCAGGCAGCAGCTGAAGAATGTGCTGAAATATTCCTTCATCCAAATCCATCCATCACTCAAATTCCCGCATTAATCAATCCATCTGGAATTTTCTCATTTCAGTTCAGTGTTTCAGCGATGGAGCTGCCTGTCGCTATGGTAACAGACTGAGGGTAGCGCTGGTTTGTCCGTCCTTATCCCACAGGGGGGTTACAGGGAAACATTTCAATGCTTCTCACAACTCAGGGGCCAGTGAGAAAAGATACCATCCCACTGACTGTATCCATCACTTCCATTTGTAAACAATAAAAATGTTCATTAAAGCGTGCCGAGCAGCAGAATGACCGATGTTTTTGTGTGTCTTTGTGTTGGAGAAGCTGAGCTGGAGAAAGACAGACTCAGCCCCAAGTCCTGGTCCTCAGGGAAGGAGAGAACATCGCGCCCTGAGCTCAGGATCTGGGTTTAAATGCCTCTGTGACCCCACTCTAACCTGGCCTCACATTTCCTCTCCCTTACTCTTTCTCCTCATTTCTGCCCCTCTCTCTCACTGCAAACACTTCCTCTCTCACCACCTCAGGGGGAAGGGAAGAACCAGGGAGACAGAGTGCATCAGACAGAGTGGAAGGGATGGAGGGGGAGAGACATTCTGTCAAAGATAAACGGAGGAAGGTGAGGAGAGAGAGAGCGAGAGAAGGGGGAGGGCAAGAGAGGGAGAGAGGGTGAGAGAGGTTGAGAGGCCGAGAGAGGGAGAGAGGGCGAGAAGGAGAGAGGGAGAGAGGGAGAGAGAGGGAGAGAGGGCGACAAAGGGAGAGAGGGCGAGAGAGGGAGAGAGGGAGAGAGGGTGAGAGAGGGAGAGAGAGCGAGAGGGAGAGAGGAAGAGATGGAGAGAGAGGGAGAGAGGGCGAGAAAGGGAGAGAGGGCGAGAAAGGGAGAGATGGCGAGAGAGGGAGAGAGGGAGAGAGAGGGAGAGAGGGAGAGAGAGGGAGAGAGGGAGAGAGAGGGAGAGAGGGCGAGAAAGGGAGAGAGGGGGAGAGAGGGAGAGAGGGAGAGAGGGCGAGAGGGAGAGAGGGAGAGAAAGGGAGAGAGGGCGAGAAAGGGAGAGAGGGCGAGAAAGGGAGAGAGGGAAAGAGAGGGAGAGAGGGCGAGAAAGGGAGAGAGGGCGAGAGAGGGAGAGAGGGAGAGAGAGGGAGAGAGGGAGAGAGAGGGAGAGAGGGCGAGAAAGGGAGAGAGGGGGAGAGAGGGAGAGAGGGAGAGAGGGCGAGAGGGAGAGAGGGAGAGAAAGGGAGAGAGGGCGAGAAAGGGAGAGAGGGAGAGAGGCCAAGCGGGCGAAAGAGGGAGAGAGGGTGAGAGACAGAGGACGAGAGAGGAGAGAGGGTGAAAGAGGGAGAGAGTGGGAGAGAGGGCGAGAGAGGGAGAGAGGGAGAGAGAGGGAGAAAGGGTGAGAGAAGAGAGAGATAGAGAGGGAGAGAGGGCAAGAGAGAGAGAGAGAGGGAAAGAAAGGGGGCTAGATGGCGAGAGAGGGAATAGAGGGCCACAGAGCGCGAGAGAGCCTGAGAGGGCAAGAGGACGAAAGAGGGAGAGAGGGTGAGAGAGGGCGAGAGTGGGTGAGAGAGGGCGAGAGAGGGAGAGAGGGCGAAAGAGGGGGAGAGTGGGTGAGAGAGGGCCAGAGGGCGAGAGGGCGAGAGCGAGTGAGGGCGAGAGAGGGCGAGAGAGGGAGAGAGGGAAAGGGCGAGAGAGGGAGAGAAGGCGTGAGGAGAGAGGGCGAGAGAGGGAGAGAGGGCGTCATGACGAGAGGACGATAAGGGGAAAGGTGGCGAGAGAGAGAGGGCAAGAGGGCGAGAGAGGGCGAGAGAGCGAGGGAGTGAGGAAGGGAGAGGGAGAGTGAGGGCGAGAGAGGGAGAGAGGGCGATGGAGAGAGGGCGAAAGAGGGAGAGGGGCTGAGAAAGGGAGAGATGGCGAGAGAGGGTGACAGATGGAGAGAGAGAGAGGGGGTGGACGAGAGAGGGAGAAAGTGAGAGCGAGAGAGGGAGGCAGGCGAGAGAGGGAGAGAGGTTGTGAGAGGGGGAGAGGATGAAAGAGGAGAGGGGGCGAGAGAGGGTGAGATAGCGAAAGAGGAAGAAATGGCGAGAGAGAGAGAGGACGAACTAGGGAGAGAGGGCGAGAGGGTGAGAGAGGGCGAGAGAGGGAGAGAGGGTGAGAGAGGGGGAGAGAGCGAGAGAGAGAGAGAGGGCGAGAGAGGGAGAGTGGGTGAGAGAGGGCGAGAGAGCCTGAGAGGGCAAGAGGGCGAAAGAGGCAGAGATTGGGCGAGAGAGGGAGAGAGGGCGAGAGAGCTAGAGAGGGAGAGAGGGAGAGAAAGGGAGAGAGGGATTGAGAGGGAGAGAGGGCAAGAGAGGGCGAGAGGGCGAGAGAGGGAGAGAATGCGAGAGAGGGAGAAGCGGCGAGAGAGGGAGAGAGGGAGAAAGAGGTAGAGATAGGGCGAGAGAGGGAGAGAGGGTGAGAGAGGGAGAGAGGGAGAAAGAGGTAGAGATAGGGCGAGAGAGGGAGAGAGGGCGAGAGAGGGAGAGAGGGTGAGAGAGGGAGAGAGGGAGAAAGAGGTAGAGATAGGGCGAGAGAGGGAGAGAGGGCGAGAGAGGGAGAGGGCGAGAGAGGGAGAGAGGACGAGAGGACGAGAGGGAGAGGTCAAAAGAGGGCGAGAGAGGGTGAAAGGTAGAGTGATGGAGAGCGGGCGAGAGATGGAGAGTGGGCAAGAGAGGGAGAGAGGGCAAGAGTGGGAGCGAGGGCGAGAGGGAGAGAGGGCAAAAGAGAGAGAGCGCGCGAGAGAGAAAGAGAGGGCGAGAGAGGGAGAGAGAGTGAAAGAGGGAGTGTGGGAGAGAGCGGGAGAGAGGGTGAGAGAGGGAACAAGGGCGAGTGAGGGAAAGAGGGAAGGAGAGGAAGAGAGGGCGAAAGAGGGAGAGAGGGCGAAAGAGGCAAAGAGAGTCAGAGAGGGCGAGAGGGTGAGAGAGGGACAGAGTGCGAGTGAGTGAGAGAGGGAGAGGGCAAGAGAGGGAGAGAGGACAAAAGAGGGAGAGATTCGAGAGAGGGAGAAACGGCGAGAGAGGGCGGGAGGGAGAGAGGGGGAGAGAGAGAAAGAGAGAGGGCGAAAGTGGGAGAGAGGGCAAGAGAAAGACAGAGGGTGAGAGAGAGAGAGGGCGAAAGATTTTGAGAGAGGGGAGAGACGGAGGGAGGGCGAGAGAGGACGAGAGGGTGAGAGAGGTCGAGAGAGGGATGGGGGACGAGAGAGGCAGAGAGATCGAGGGAGACAGGGCAAAAGTGGGAGAGAGGGTGAATGAGGGAGAGATGGCGAGAGAGGGACAGAGGGCGTGAAAGTTCGAGTGAGGGAGAGAGAGGAAGCGAGGGACAGAGATGGAGAGAGAGCGAGAGAGGGAGTTTGGGCGAAAGAGGGAGAGAGGGCCAAAGTGGGAAAGCGGGAGAGAGAGGGAGAGAGGGCGAAAGAGGGCGAGGGGGAGAGAGAGAGAGAGAGAGAGAGAGGGCGAAAGTGGGAGAGAGGGCAAGAGAAAGACAGAGGGTGAGAGAGGGTGAGAGGGCAAGAGAGGGAGAGAGGGCGAAAAAGTTCGAGAGGGGGGAGAGAGAGAGAGGGCGAGAGAGATCGAGAGGGTGAGAGAGGGAGAGAGGTCGAGAGAGGGAGGGGGCTAGAGAGGTAGAGAGAGCGAGGGAGGGACAGAGGGCGAGAGCGAGACAGGGCAAAAGTGGGAGAGAGGGTGAATGAGGGAGAGATGGCGAGAGAGGGATAGAGGGCGTGAACGTTCGAGAAGGGGGAGATAGGAAGTGAGGGAGAGAGATGGAGAGAGGGCAAGAGGGAGAAAGATGGATAGAGAGCGAGAGAGGGAGAGTAGGCAAGAGAGGGAGAGAGGGCGAAAGAGGGAGAGAGGGCAAAAGTCTGAAAGCGGGTGAGAGAGGGAGAGAGAGCGAGAGGGGGAGAGAGGGTGAGAGGGAAAGAGAGGGAGAGAGGGTGAGAGAAGGGGAGAGGACGAGAGGGGGAGAGGTCAAAAGAGGGAGAGAGGGCAAGAGAGGGATAGAGGTTGAGAGAGGGAGAGCGGGCGTGCGAGCAAGGTCGAGAGAGGGAAAGAGAGGGAGAATGGGAGAGAAATGGAGAGAGGGCGAGAGAGGGAGATAGAGGGTGAGAGAGAGAGAGAGAGAGCGAGAGAGGAGAGAGGGCGAAAGAGGCAGAGCGGCCGAAAGAGGCAGAGAGAGAGTGAGAGAGGGTGAAAGGGCAAAAGTGGGAGAGAGGGTGAGAGAGTGAGTGTGGGCGAGAGGGAGAGAGGGAGAGTTGGAGAAAGGGAGAGAGGGAGAGAGTACAAAAGTGGGAGAGCGGACGAGAGAGGGAGAGATGGCGAGGGGGGAGAGAGGGCGAAAGAGGGAGTGAGGGTGAGAGAGGGTGAAAGAGGGAGAAAGGAAAAGAGAGGAAGAGAGGGGAGAGAGGGAGAGAGGTAGAGAGGGTGAGAGAGGAAGAGAGGGAGAGAGGGCGAAAGTGAGAGAGAGGGCAAAATAGAGAGACAGAGGGCGAGAGAGCGAGAGAGGGAGAGAGAGGGCAAGAGGGTGAGAGTGGGACAGAGGGCGAGAGAGGTAGAGAGGGCGTGGAAGTGCGTGAGTGAGAGGGAGGGACAGAGAGGGCGAAAGAGAGGGAGAGAGGGCGAGAGAGAGGGCGAGAGAAGGCGATAGAGGGAGAGAGGGTGAGAGAAAGAGAGAGGGCGCGAGAGGGAGAGAGTGCAAATGAGGAAGAGAGGGCAAGAGAGGAAGAGAGGGAGAGAGGGCGAAAGTGAGGGAGAAGGAAAAAGAGATAGACAGAGGGCGAGAGAGGGAGAGAGAGGGCAAGAGGGCGAGAGTGGGAGAGAGTGCGAGAGAGGTAGAGAGGGCGTGGAAGTGCGAGAGAGAGAGTGATGGACAGAGAGGGAGAGAGGGTGAAAGAGAGGGGGAAGAGGGCGAGAGAGAGAGAGAGCGAGAGAAGGCGAGAGAGGGTGAGAGGGTGAGAGAAAGACAGAGGGCGAGAGAGGGAGAGAGTGCAAAAGAGGAAGAGAGAGGGCGAGAGAGGGAGAGAGGGCCAGAGAGGCGAGAGGGCGAGACAGGGAGAGAGGGTAAAAGAGGGTGAGAGGGAGAGAGAGGGTGATACAAGAGAGGGAGAGAGAGGGAGAGATTGCGAGAGAGGGAGAGAGGGAGAGAGTGGCGAGAGAGGGTGAGAGAGGGCGAGAGATGGTGAGAGTGCGAATGAGGGAGCGAGGTCGAGAGAGAGGGAGAGGGCAAGAGAGGGAGAGAGGCCGAAAGAGGGGGAGAGGGTGAGAGAGGGCGAGAGGGCAAGACAGGGAGAGAGGGTAAAAGAGGGTGAGAGGGAGAGAGAGGCAGAGAGGGAGAGAGAGGGTGATACAAGAGAGGGAGAGAGAGGGAGAGATTGCGAGAGAGGGAGAGAGGGAGAGAGTGGCGAGAGAGGTTGAGAGAGGTCGAGAGATGGTGAGAGTGCGAGAGTGCGAATGAGGGAGCAAAGTCGAGAGAGAGGGAGAGGGCAAGAGATGAAGAGAGGGCGAAAGAGGGTGAGAGAGAGAGAGAGTGCGCGAGAGGGAGAGAGGGCGAGAAAGAGAAAGAGAGGGTCAGATAAGGAGAGAGGGCGAGAGAGGCAGAGAGGGCGAGAAGGTGAGAGAGGTTGGGAGAGTAAGAAACGGAGAGATGGGGAGAGAGGGAGAGATGGCGAGAGAAAGGTGTTGGGCGAGAGAGGGAGAGAGTGAGAGCGAGAGAGTGGGGGTGTGCAAGAGAGGGAGAGAGGGTGATAGTGGGAAAGAGGGCATAAGAGAGAGAGATAGTGAGAGAGAGGCAGAGAGCGCAAGAGAGGGTGAAACGGTGAGAGAGGTCGAGAAAGGGCGAGAAAGGGAGAGAGGGCGAGAGAAAGACAGAGGGCGAGAGAGGGTGAGAGGGCGAGGGGGGAGAGAGGACAAGAGAGGGAGAGCGGGCCAGAGCCGCAGAGAGGACGAGAGATGAAGAGAGAGAGAGAGAGAGAGGGCGAGCGAGGGAGAGAAGGCAAAAAAGGGCGAGAGGACGAAAGAGGGAGAGAGAGGGAGAGAGTGCGAGAGAGGGAGAAACGACGAGAGAGGTCGATAAAGGGCGAGAAAGGGAGAGAGGGCGAGAGAGTGAGAGAGAGGGCAAGACACGGAGAGAGGGCGAGAGAGGGCGAGAGGGCGAGAGTGAGGGGAGAGTACGAGAGAGGGAGAAGCGGCGAGAGAGGGAGAGAGGGAGAGAGTACAAAAGTGGGAGAGCGGACGAGAAAGGGAGAGATGGCGAGGGGTGAGAGAGGGCAAAAGAGGGAGTGAGGGTGAGAGAGGGTGAAAGAGGGAGAAAGGAAAAGAGAGGAAGAGAGGGGAGAGAGGGAGAGAGGGTGAGAGAGGAAGAGAGGGAGAGAGGGCGAAAGTGAGAGAGAGGGCAAAAGAGAGAGACAGAGGGCGAGAGAGCGAGAGAGGGAGAGAGAGGGCAAGAGGGTGAGAGTGGGACAGAGGGCGAGAGAGGTAGAGAGGGCGTGGAAGTGCGAGAGTGAGAGGGAGGGACAGAGAGGGCGAAAGAGAGGGTGAGAGGGCGAGAGAGAGAGAGGGCGAGAGAGAGAGAGGGGGAGAGAAGGCGAGAGAGGGAGAGAGGGAGAGAGGGCAAGAGGGCGAGAGTGGGAGAGAGGGCGAGAGAGGTAGAGAGGGCGTGGCAGTGCGAGAGAGAGAGTGAGGGACAGAGAGGGTGAGAGGGCGAATGAGAGGGAGAGAGGGCGAGAGAGAGAGGGCGAGAGAAGGCGAGAGAGGGAGACAGGGTGAGAGAAAGACAGAGGGCGAGAGAGGGAGAGAGTGCAAAAGAGGAAGAGAGAGGGCGAGAGAGGGAGAGACGGCCAGAGAGGGCGAGCGGGCGAGACAGGGAGAGAGGGAAAAAGAGGGTGAAAGGGAGAGAGAAGCAGAGAGGGAGAGAGAAGCCAATACAAGATAGGGAGAGAGAGGGAGAGATTGCGAGAGAGGGAAAGTGGGAGAAAGTGGCGAGAGAGGGTGAGAGAGGGTGAGAGAGGGTGAGAGACGGTGAGAGTGCGAGAGTGCGAATGAGGGAGCAAGGTCGAGAGAGAGAGAGGGCAAGAGAGGGAGAGAGGGCGAAAGAGGGGGAGAGGGCGAGAGAGGGAGAGAGTGCGAGAGGCGGAGTGAGGGCGTGAGAGAGACAGGGAGAGAGGGCGAAAGAAGGAGAGAGGGCGAGGGGGCAGAGAGTGCGAGAGAGGGAGAGAGGTCGAGTGAGGGCAAGAGGGCAAGAAAGAGAAAGAGAGGGTCAGACAAGGAGAGAGGGCGAGAGGCGGAGAGAGGGCATGGGCGAGAGTGAGAGAGGGCGAGAGGGTGAGAGAGGGTGGGAGAGGGAGAGACGGAGAGATGGGGAGAGAGGGAGAGACGGCGAGAGGAAGGGGTTGGGCGAGAGAGGGAGAGAGTGAGAGCGAGAGAGTGTGGGTGGGCCAGAGAGGGAGAGAGGGTGATAGTGGGAAAGAGGGCAAAAGAGAGAGAGAGGGTGAGAGAGAGGGAGAGAGCGCGAGAGAGGGTGAAACGGTGAGAGAGGTCGAGAAAGGGCGAGAAAGGGAGAGAGGGCGAGAGAAAGACAGAGGGAGAGAGAGGGTGAGAGGGCGAGGGGGTAGAGAGGGCAAGAGAGGGCGAGCGGGCGAGAGCCGCAAAGAGGACGAGAGATGAAGAGAGAGAGAAAGGGCGAGAGAGGGAGAGAAGGTGAAACAGGGCGAGCGGACAAAAGAGGGAGAGAGTTCGAGAGAGGGAGAAACGGCGAGAGAGATCGAGAAAGGGCGAGAAAGTGAGAGAGGGCAAGAGGGCGAGAGTGAGGGGAGAGTGCGAGAGAGGGAGAAGCGGCGAGAGAGGGAGAGAGGGCAAGAAAGCGCGAGAGAGGGAGAGAGGGAGAGTGGGAGAGAAAGGTTGAGAGAGAGATAGAGAGGGAGAGTGGGAGAGAGATGGAGAAAGGGCGAGAGGGAGAGAGGGCGAGAGAGAGACAGAGGGTGAAAGAGGGAGAGAGGGCGAGATGCGGGAGCGAGGGCGAGAGAGGGAGAGAGGACGAGAGAGGTAGAGAGGAAAGGAAAGGAAGAGAGGGCGAAAGAGGGAGAGAGGGCGAAAGAGGCAGGGAGAATGAGAGAGGGCGAGAGGGCAAGAGAGGGTGAGAGAGTGAGAGAGGGAAAGAGAGGGAGAGAAGGCGAAAGAGGCAGAGAGAGTGAGAGAGGGCAAGGGCGAAAGAGGGTGAGAGAGCGAGAGAGGGAGTGTGGGCGAGAGAGGAAGAGAGGGAGAGAGAGAGCGAGAGAGGGAGAGATGGAGTGAGGGAGAGAGCGGGAGAGAGGGAGAGAGAGGGAGAAAGGGCAAGAGAGGAAGAGAGGGAGAGAGAGGGAGAGAGGGCGAGAAAGGTTGAGAGAGGGATAGAGAGGGAGAGTGGGAGAGAGATGGAGAGAG
Organism: Chiloscyllium plagiosum; assembly: GCF_037043375.1. Taxonomy (NCBI): domain Eukaryota; kingdom Metazoa; phylum Chordata; class Chondrichthyes; order Orectolobiformes; family Hemiscylliidae; genus Chiloscyllium; species Chiloscyllium plagiosum. Next base: position 39,376,859 of record NW_028270184.1, read on the forward strand.
GGCGAGAAAGGCTGAGAGAGGGCGCGAGGGAGAGAGGGCGAGAGAGGGAGAGTGGGCGAGAGAGGGAGAGAGGGAGAGAGAGAAGGAGAGGGAGAGAGAGAGAAGGAGAGGGAGAGAGGGCGAAAGGAGAGAGGGCGAAAGAGGCAGAGAGAGTGAGAGAGGGCGAGAGGGCGAAAGAGGGAGAGAGGGCGAGAGAGGGAGTGTGGGCGAGAGAGGGCGAGAGAGAGAGCGAGAGAGGGAAAGATGTAGAGAGGGAGAGAGGGCGAGACAGGGAGAGATTACGAAAGTTGGAGAGAGGACAAGAGAGGGAGAGATGGCGAAATAGGGAGTGAGGACGAGAGAGGGCGAGAGAGGGAGAAAGGGAAAGAGAGGAAGAGAGAGAGAGGGAGAGAGGGCGAGAAAGTGCTAGTGAGGGAGAGAGAGGAAGAGAGGGTGAAAGAGAGGTAGAGAGTACGAGAGAGAGAGAGAGGGCGAGAAAAGGCGAGAAAGGGAGAGTGGGTGGGAGAAAGAGAGAATGCGAGAGAGGGAGAGCGGGCCAGAGAGGATGAGAGGGCGAGGCAGGGAGACAGGGAAAGAGAGGATGAGAGGGCGAGAGAGGGAGAGAGGGTGAACGAGGGAGCGAGGGCGAGAGAGGGAGAGATGGCGAGAAAGAGAGAGAGAGAGGGTGAGACAAGGAGAAAGGGTGAGAGAGGGAGAGAGGGCGAGAAAGAGAGAGAGAGAGGGTGAGACAAGGAAAAAGGGTGAGAGAGGGAGAGAGGGCGAGAAAGAGAGAGAGAGAGGGTGAGACAAGGAGAAAGGGTGAGAGAGGGAGAGAGGGCGAGAGGAGGAGAGAGTGCGAGACTGGGAGAGAGAGTGTGGGAGAGGGAGAGAGGGCGAAAGAGGGAGAGAGAGGGAGAGAGGGCAAGAGAGGGAGTGAGGGCGAAAGAGGGAGAGAGGACAAAAGAGGGATGAAGGGTGAGAGAGGGCGAGAGACGGAGAGAGGGTGAGAAAGGGAGAGAGGGAGAGCGAGAGCAAGAGACAGCGAGAGAGGGCAAGAGTGCGACAGAGGGAGAGAGGGCAAGAGAGCGCGAGAGGGCGAGTAAGAGCGAGAGGGCGAGACAAGGAGAGAGGGAGAGAGAGAGTGAGGAAGAGAAAGGGAGAGAGGGTGAGAGAGGGAGAGAGGGAAAAAGGGGGCAAAAGACGGCGAGAGAGGGCAAGAGTGCGACAGAGGGAGAGAGGGCGAGAGGGCGTGACAAGGAGAGAGAGAGAGGGAGTGAAGAAGAGAGTGGGAGAGAGGGTGAGAGGGAGAGAGGGGGAGAGAGATGGAGCGAGCGCGAGAGAGGGAGAGTGGGCAAGAGGGCCAGAGAGAGAGAGGGCAAGAGAAGGAGAGAGGGTGAGTGAGGGAGAGAGGGCGAGAGAGGGTGAAAGGGCGTGAGAGGGAGAGAGGGCGAGAGAGGGGGAGAGGACGAGAGGGAGTTAAGTCAAAATAGGGAAAGAGGACGAGAGAGGCAGAGCGGGCGAGAAAGGTCGAGAGAGGGATAGAGAGGGAAAGTGGGAGAGAGATGGAGAGAGGGCGAGAGAGGGTGAGAGAGTGCGAAAGAGAGATAGGGTGAGAGTGGGAGAGAGGGCTAGAGAGGAAGACAGGGCGAAAGAGGGAGAGAGGGCGAGAGCGGGAGAGAGGACGAGAAAGGGAGAGAGGGTGAGAGAGGGAGAGAGGGAAGAGAAGGAAGAGAGGGTCAAAGAAGGAGAGAGGCGAAAGAGCCAGAGAGAGTGAGAGAGAGCGAGAGTGCGAAAGAGGGAGTGAGGACGAGAGAGGGAGTGTGGGCGAGAGAGAGCGAGAGGGGGAGAGATGGGGAAAGTGAGAGAGGGCGAGAAAGGGAGAGAGTACGAAAGAGGGAGAGAAGGTGAGAGAGGGAGTGATGGCGAAAGGGTGAGCGAGGGCAAGAGAGGGAGAAAGGGCAAGAGAGGAAGAGTGGGTGAGACAAGAACCGAGGAAGAGAGAGGGAGTGAGGAAGAGAGAGGGAGAGAGGGCGAGAGAGGGCGAGAAGGAGAGTGGGCGAGAGAGGGAAAGTGGGCAAGAGGGCGAAAGATGGAGAGAGGGTGAGAGAGGGGAGAGAGGGCGAGAGACGGCGAGAGAGGGAGAGAGGGTGAAAGAGGGAGAGAGGGTGAAAGAGGGCGAGAGAGGGAGAGAGGGCGAGAGCGAGAGAAAGGGAGAGAGAGGGCGAGAGATGGCGAGAGTGGATGAGAGAGAGGGAGAGAGGGCGAGAGAGGGAGAGAGGGTGGGAGAGAGAGACTGGCAAGAGAGGGAGAGGGTGCAAACAAGAGAGAGAGGGCGTAAGGGGGAGATGGGGTGAAAGAGGGCGAGAGAGGGAGTGAGGGCAGAGTGCGGGAGAGAGGGAGAGAGACGGCGAGAGATGGCGAGAGAGGATGAGAGGGCGAGAGAGGGAGAGAGGGAGAGAAGGCGAGAGAGAGAGAGGGCGAGAGTGGGAGAGAGGGCAAGAGAGGGCAAGAGGGCGAGAAAGAGAGAGAGAGGTTGAGACAAGGAGAGAGGGCGAGAGAGGGAGAAAGGCCGAGAGACGGAGAGTGGGCGAGAAAGGGCGAGAGAGGGAGAGACGGATAGAGGGCGAGAGAGGGAGAGAGGGCGAGAGGAGGAGAGATTGCGAGAGCGGGAGAGAGAGGGCGAGAGAGGGACAGATGGTGAGAAAGGGCGAGAAAGGGAGAGAGGGATAGAGGGCGAGAGGAGGAGAGAGTGCGAGAGTGGGAGAGAGAGGGAGAGAGGGCGACAGAGGGAGAGAGGGCAAGAGGGCGAGACAAGGAGAGAGAGGGAGAGAGGGTGAGAGAGGGAGAGGGGGTGAGAGAGGGAGAGAGGGGAGAGAGGGAGAGAGATGGAGCGAGGGCGAGAGAGGGAGAGTGGGCGAGAGGCCAGAGAGAGAAAGGGTGAGAGAGGGAGAAAGGGCGAGTGAGGTCGAGAGTGCGAGAGAGGTCGAGAGGGTAAGAGAGGGAGAGAGGACGAGAGAGGGAGAGAGGGCGAGAGAGGGTGAGAGGGCTAGAGCGGGAGAGAGGGCAAGAGAGGGTGAGAGGGAGAGAGAGGGAGAGAGGGCGAGAGAGGGATAGAGAGGACGAGAGGGAGAGAAGTCAAAAGAGGGAGAGCGGGCGAGAGAGGGAGAGAGGGCGAGAGAGGGCGAGAGAAAGAGGGTGAGAGAGGGTGAGTGGGAGAGAAAGGGCGAGAGAGGGAGAGAGGGTTAGAGGGCAAGCGAGGGAGAGAGGGTGAGAGGAGAAGAGAGTGCGATTGTGGGAGAGACAGTGCGAGAGAGGGAGAAAGGGCAAGAGAGAAAGAGTGGGCGAGACAAGGAGAGAGGGAGAGAGAGGGAATGAGGAAGAGAGAGGAGAGAGGGTTAGAGAGGGAGCGAGGGCGAGAGAGCGAGAGAGGGAGAGAGAAGAAGAGTGGGCGAGAGAGGGAGAATGGGCGAGAGGGCAAAAGATGGAGAGAGGGCGAGAGAGGGAGAGAGCGTGGGCAGGCGAGAGAGGGAGAGTCCGTGGGCGGGCGAAAGATGGAGAGAGGGTGAGAGAGAGAGAGGGTGAGAGAGGGAGAGAGGGCGAGAGACGGCGAGAGAGGGAGAGACGGCAAAAGAGGGAGTGAGTGCGAAAGAGGAAGAGAGGGTGAAAGAGGGCGAGAGGGAGAGAAGGCGAGAGAGAGAGAGGGCAAGTGTGGGAGAGAGGGCAAGAGGGCGAGAAAGAGAGAGAGGGTGAGACAAGGAGAGAGGGCGAGAGAGGGAGAGAGGGCGAGAAAGGGCGAGAGAGGGAGAGATAGATAGAGGGCGAGAGAGGGAGAGAGGGCGAGAGGAGGAGAGATTGCGAGAGCGGGAGAGAGATTGCGAGAGAGCGAGAGAGGGCGAGAGAGGGAGAGATGGTGAGAAAGGGCGAGAAAGGGAGAGAGGGATAGAGGGCGAGAGAGGGATAGAGGGTGAGAGGAGGACAGAGTGCAAGAGTGGGAGAGAGAGTGCGAGAGAGGGAGAGATGGCGATAGAGGGAGAGAGAGGGAAAGAGGGCAAGAGAGGGAGTGAGGGCGAAACAGGGAGAGAGGACAAAAGAGTAATGGTGGGTGAGAGAGGGCGACAGAGGGAGAGAGAGTGGGAGAGAGGGAGAGAGGGTGAGAGAGGGAGAGAGGGAGAGAGGGCGAGCGAGGGCGAGAGAGCAAGACAGGGTGAGAGGGAGAGAGAGGGAGAGAGGGCGAGAGAGGGATAGAGAGAACGAGAGGGAGAGAAGTCAAAAGAGGGAGAGAGTGCGAGAGAGGGAGAAACGGTGAGAGAGGGAGAGAGGGGGAGAGAGGGAGAGACATGGAGCGAGGGTGAGAGAGGGAGAGTGGGCGATAGGGCCAGAGATAGAGGGCGAGAGAGGGAGAGAGGGTGAGTGAGGGAGAGAGGGCGAGAGAGGGTGAAAGGGCGAGAGAGGGATAGAGAAAGAGAGTGGGAGAGAGATGGATAGAGGGCGAGAGAGGGTGAGAGAGGGCGAAAGAGGGAGAGAGGGCGAGATAGGGAGAGAGCGTGAGAGGAGAAGAGAATGCGATAGCGGGAGAGAGAGTGCGAGAGAGGGAAAGAGGGCAAGAGAGCGAGAGAGGGCGAAGGAAGGAGAGCGGATGAGAGAGGGCAAGAGCGGGAGAGAGGGCGAGAGATGGAGAGAGAGGGAGAGAGGGTAAGAGGACGAGAGAGGGAGACAGGGCAGAGGAGAAGAGAGTGCGATAGCGGGAGAGAGAGTGCAAGAGAGGGAGAGAGGGCGAGAGTGGGAGAGAGGGCGAGAGAGGGAGAGCGGGCGAGAGAGGGAGAGAGTACAAAAGAGGGAGAGAAGGCGAGTGAGGGAGAGAGGGCGAAGGAGGGAGAGAGGGCGAAAGAGGCAGAGTGTGAGAGAGGGCAAGAGGGAGAGAGGGACAGAGGGCGAGAGATGGAGAGAAGGCAAAAGAGGGAGAGAGGGTGAGAGGGGGAGAGAGGGCGAAGGAGGGGGTGAGGGTGAGAGAGGGAGAGAGGGTGAGAGGGGGAGAGTGAGTGCGATAGGGTGAGAGAGGGAGAGAGGGCGAGAGAGAGAGAGTGGGCGAGAGAGGGACAGCGGGCGAGAGTGGGAGAGAGTACGAAGGAGGGAGAGAGGGCAAGTGCGGGAGAGAGGGCGAAGGAGGGAGAGAGGGCGAAAGAGGCAGAGAGTGTGAGAGAGGGCGAGAGGAAAAGAGAGGGAGAGAGGGCGAGAAATGGAGAGAAGGCAAAAGAGGGAGAGAGTGTGAGAGGGGGAGAGAGGGCGAAGGAGGGAGTGAGGGTGAGAGAGGGAGAGAGTACGAAGGAGGGAGAGAGGGCAAGTGAGGGAGAGAGGGCGAAGGAGGGAGAGAGGGCCAAAGAGGCAGAGTGTGAGAGAGGGCAAGAGGGAGAGAGAGGGAGAGAGGGCGAGAGATGGAGAGTGGGCAAGAGAGGGAGAGAGATGGAGAGAAGGCGAAAGAGGGAGAGAGGATGAGAGAGGGTGAGAGCAGGAGAGAGGGCAAGAGAAGGAGAGATGGAGAGAGAGGACGAGAGAGGGCGAGATAGGATGAGATGGAGAGAGAGGGAGAGAGCGCGAGAGAGGGAGACAGGGCGAGATGGAGAGAGAGCGGGAGAGGGAAAGAGTGCGAGAGGAAGAGAGAGAGAGGGAGTGAGGGTGAGAGAGGGAGAGTGAGTGCGATAGGGTGAGAGAGGAAGAGAAGGCGAGAGACGCGGCCTGGGCGAGAGAGGGAGAGAAGGCAAGAGGGCGAGAGAGGGTGAGAGAGAGAGACAGAGGATGAGAGAGAGAGAGGGCGAGGGAAAGTATTTGGGCGAGTGAAGGAGAGAGTGAGAGCGAGTGAGTGCGGGAGGGCCAGAGAGGGAGAGAGCGTGATAGTGAGAGAGAGGGCAAAAGAGGAAGCGAGGGCGAGAGAGGGAGAGAGGCCGAGAGGGGGAGAGAGGGTGAGAGAGGGCAAGAGAGAGCGAGAGAGGGAAATAGGGCGAGAGAGGAAATGAGCGAGAGAGGGGGAGAGGGCGAGAGGTGGAGAGTGGGCGAGAGAGCGAGAGAGGGAGAGAGGGAGAGCGGGCGTGAGAGGGAGAGAGTACGAAAGAGGGAGAGAGGGTGAGAGGGGGAGAGAGAGCGAAGGAGGGAGTGAGGGCGAGTGAGGGAGAGAGGGCGAAGGAGGGAGAGAGGGCAAAAGAGACAGAGAGTGTGAGAGAGGACGAGAGAGCAAGAGAGCGAGACAGAGGGAGAGAGGACGAGAGAGGGAGAGTGGGCGAAACAGGGAGAGAGGGCGAGAGCGGGAGAGAGGGCAAGAGAGAGCGAGAGAGGGAAAGGGGCAAAAGTGGGAGTGAGGGTGAAAGAGGCAGAGAGTGTGAGAGTGGGCAAGAGAGGGAGTGAGGTCGAGAGAGGGAGAGAGGGCAAAAGAGGGAGAGAGGGCAAGAGAGGGCGAGAAATGGACAGAAGGCGAAAGAGGCAGAGAGTGTGAGAGAGGGCGAGAAGGCGAAAGAGGGAGAGAGGGCGAGAGAGCAAGAGTGGGCGAGAGAGGGAGAGTGGGCAAGAGAGAGCAAGAGAGAGGGAGAGAGGGCGAGAGAGCGAGAGTGGGCGAGAGAGGGAGAGAGGGCAAGAGAGAGCGAGAGAGAGGGAGAGAGGGCGAAAGTGGGAGAGAGGGTGAATGAGGCAGAGAGTGTGAGAGAGGGCGAGAGGGCGAGAGAGGGAGAGTGTGCGAGAGAGGGAGAGAGGTCAAGAGAGAGTGAGAGAGTGCGAAAGTGGGTGAGAGGGTGAAAGAGGCAGAGAGTGTGAGAGTGCGAGAGAGCGAGTGTGGTTGAGATGGCGAGAGAGTCACAGAGAGGGCGAGAGGGAGAGAGGGCGAGAGAGCGAGAGTGGGTGAGAGTGCGAGATAGAGCGAGAATGGGAGAGAGGGCGAGAGAGGGAGAATGGGAGAGAGAGGGAGAGAGGGCAAGAGATAGGGAGAGAGGGCAAGAGAGAGCGAGAGAGGGAGTGAGGGCGAGAGAGGGAGAGAGTACGAAAGACGGAGAGATGACGAGAGAGGGAGAGAGGCTGAGAGGGGGAGAGAGGGCGAAGGAGCGAGTGAGGCTGAGAGAGGGAGAGAGGTCGAAGGGGGGGGGAGAGGGCTAAAGAGGCAGAGAATGTGAGAGAGGGCGAGATGGCGAAA